>NC_134815.1:5000167-5010167 GCF_046742065.1 Oratosquilla oratoria | reverse complement strand
GCTCTATCTCTCCTCTCTCTTCCTCTATTTCTCTCTCTCCTCCTCTATTTCTCTTTCTCTTCCTCTATTTCTCTCTCTATTCCCCTGTTTCTCTCTCTCTCTCCCTCTCTCAACTCTCTCTCTCTCTCTCTCTTTCTCTCTCTCTCTTCCTCTTTCTCTCTCTGGGTGTTTGGGCCCCCCGGTTACACCCCCGCCACCATCCCAGATCACAAATCTGTCCCTACGCTCCCAGGAACTCATGTTTCTCCGCCCAACTCCTCCTTCTCGTCCTCCTCCTCTTTCCAGAAGACGAAGAGGACCAAGAGCCTGTGACCTTAACGAGGTCGTTAGATCGTTGCCAACGATGTGGAAGGCTCCTGGCGGACTCAGTCAAGGTCTATGGGTATTCCAGACACCTTTTTTTTTTTTAAGGTCAGACGTTCTCCCTATTCTTTTTTATTTTAGTCTTTGGGTAGTTCATACGGTCTGCAATACTTGTTTATTCATTCAGGAGACGACAGGAGGAGAGGGGAGGGTGGGAGCAGGGATGGGGGGTAGGTAAAGAAGAGGTGGAGGGGGAAGTGTAGGGGGAAGTGGAGGGGAGAGAAGGGGGATCAGGTGGAGGAGGAGGTGGAGGGGAGAGGAGGGTATTAGGTGGAGGGGGAGTAGGAGGGGAAAGGGAAGGGGAGGAAAAGGAGGTGAGAAGGTGTAGGGTAAGTGAGAGGAGGAGGAGGAGGAGGAGGAGGAGGAGGAGGAGGAGGAGGAGGAGGAGGAGGAGGAGGAGGAGGAGGAGGAGGAGAAGGAGGAGAAGGAGGAGGAAGAGGAGGAGAAAAAACTTTTATTAAAGGGATTAAAGGGAGTGATGGAAGCAGCAGCAGCAGCAGCAGCAGCGTCTTGTCCCTGAAATAATCAACACCGCGTCCAGGCCAGAAGGACCCTGAAAGTGGCCAGGATGGCCGCCCTTCTAGGGCCTTGGCCGTCAGCGCCCCTTTAAAGGGCGGACGCCCCTTCCTTATCTCCTCAGAGGCCCTGGCCCATGAGGGCTCTCCCGACGGTGACCTCCCGCCGGAGGAGGAGGAGGAGGAGGAGGAGGAGGAGGAGGAGGGAGAATAAGGGGAGGAGGAAGAGAAGGAGGAGGAAGAAGGGGAGGAGGGGAGGGAGGAGGAAGGAGAGTACGAGGAGGAAGACGAGGAGGAGGAGGAGGGGGAAGAGGAGGAGTAAGAGGAGGAAGAGGAGGAGGAGGAGGAGGAGAGGAGAGAGGAGGAGGAAGAGTAGGAGGAAAAGGAGGAGGGAGGGGGAGGAGAAGGGAGGAGGAAAAGGAGGAGGGAGGGGGAGGAGAAGGGGGAGGAGGAGGAACAGGAAGAGGGGGGAGGAGGAGGAGGAGGGAGAATAAGGGGAGGAGGAAGAGAAGGAGGAGGAAGAAGGCGAGGAGGGGAGGGAGGAGGAGAGGGAGGAGGAAGGAGAGCACGAGGAGGAAGACGAGGAGGAAGGGGAAGAGGAGGAGTAAGAGGAGGAGGAGGAGAGGAGAGAGGAGGAGGAAGAGTAGGAGGAGGAGGAGGAGGAGGAGGAAAAGAAGGAGGAGGAGGAGGGAGGGGAGGAGAAAGGAGGAGGAGGAGGGAGAATAAGGGGAGGAGGAAGAGAAGGAGGAGGAAGAAGGGGAGGAGGGGAGGGAGGAGGAAGGAGAGCACGAGGAGGAAGACGAGGAGGAAGGGGAAGAGGAGGAGTAAGAGGAGGAGGAGGTGGAGAGGAGAGAGGAGGAGGAAGAGTAGGAGGAGGAGGAGGAAAAGAAGGAGGAGGAGGAAGGGGGAGGAGAAAGGAAGGGAGGAGGAAGAGGAATAGGAAGAGGGGAGGAGGAGGGAGTAAGAGGGGGAGAGAGGGAGAGAGGGAGAGGGAAGGGGAGGGGGAAGTGGGACGGGGAGGGGGAGGGGGAGGCGGAGAGGGAGGTGGAGGGGGTGGTGGAGAGGGAGGGAGGGGGAGGGGGAGGGGTTAAGTTTGTTCTCCTTTGCCTCACAAGTTCCTGAACTGAAGTGGTGGTCGGACCCTAATCATCTTTTCAGTTTTTCCACTCTCTGTCATGATGCGCGCGCTCACATACCCTTCCTTCCTCGCATTCCTCCTGTTCTCTCTCTTTTCAACTCTTTCGCCTACCTGCCTCTTGTCCTGTGTGGCTCCTTCCTCTTTTCGTCTCTCTCTCTCTCTCTCTCTCTCTCTCTCTCTCTCTCTCTCTCTCTTATTTTTCATTCTCTCTCTTTTCAACTCTTTCGCCTACCTGCCTCTTGTCCTGTGGGGCTCCTTCCTCTATTCTTCTCTCTATCTCTCTCTCTCTCTCTGGCTCTCTCATTCTTCATTCTTACTCTTTTCAACTCTTTCGCCTACCTGCCTCTTGTCCTCTGGGGCCTCTACTCTATTCTTCTCTCTCTCTCTCTCTCTCTCTCTCTCTCTCTCTCTCTCTCTCTCTCTCTCTCTCTCTCTCTCTCTCTCTCTCTCTCCCTTCTTTAGAAGCCTCAAGCTTTGTCAATGACAATGGTTTCACATAAGCCACTGATACACATCCTAATTCATCAACCCAATCCTTATATTACCGGACGAAAGCTCACCCCTTTGTCACCTCACCCCACCCGGAAACACCAATCAATTAGCCAATCGGAGTCCACTCCTGAACAAAGGCCTCTCCCAATCTGTTTTACAAGACGTACGGTTGTGCCAATCTCTGCCATGTTATTCTTGCAAACTTCTCTCTCTCTCTCTCTCTCTCTCTCTCTCTCTCTCTCTCTCTCTCTCTCTCTCTCTCTCTCTCTCTCTCTCTCTCTCTCTCTCTCTCTTCAACCCCTCTGTTTCCCCACACCTTTCGTCGCTGAATGTCACTGAATGACATCACGGATTGTTTAACCTCTCTCTCTCTCTCTCCAACCCCTCTGTACCCCCCACCTTTCATCACTTGACGTCACTGAATGACATCACGGCTTGTTTAACCTCTCTCTCTCTCTCTCTCTCTCTCTCTCTCTCTCTCTCTCTCTCTCTCTCTCTCTCTCTCTCTCTCTCTCTCTCTCCAACTCCTCTGTACCCCCTCACTTTTCGTCACTGAACGTCACTGAATGACATCACGGCTTGTTTAACCTCTCTTTCTCTCTCTCCAAGCCCTCTATATCCCTTCACCTTTCGTCACTGAACGTCACTGAATGACATCACGGCTTGTCTAACCTCGAAATTAACCTCCTTCCCTATACCTCACTCTCATCATCCTTCTATATTTCTATACACTTGTGAGATCCTAACACCATCGCCCTAACCTCATATCACCTCCCCACACCTTAACCTCTATTTGTCACCCCACCTAACCCCTTTCTATACATCACTGAACCTCACCCCGTCCTAACCCCACGTCATGTGATTTCAGCTAACCTCATCGAAACCTCTCATTGTTATCGTAATTTCATACGCTGTAGATACACCCCCAAATACTCTCAGCACAAACCTATTTCTCCCCAACCTACGCCACCCCACGTCACCCCCACGTCACCCTCGAGGCCTAAGCCCCGCAGGTAGACGCCTACATGCGCCTGATCATTCCGCGCATGCGTGTAATTCCACCGTGAAGAACGGAGGGCGGGTTGGTAACTTGTCAAACGACCCTTACTTGCTTGGAGGGGGAGGGGGAGGAGGAGGAGGCGGGGAGGGGGAGGGGGCACTTAGGGGGGAACTAATGTGATTATGGGGAAGAGGGAAAGGGAAGGGAAGAGAAGAGAAAGGGAAGAGTGAGGGAAAGAAGAAGGAAAGGGGAGAAGGGGGACGAAAAAGAAGGAAAGGGGGAGGAACGTTAGGAAAGGGAAAGGGAAAGGAAGGAAAAGAGAAAGAGAAAAACGAAGGAAGGAAGAGAAGGAGAAGGAAAGGGAATGGGGAGAGAGCGAGAGAAGGAAAAGAGGAAGGAGAGGAAAGGGATGGAGTGGGAAAGGGGAAAAGGTAAAAACAGGGAGAAGGAAAGAGAGAAAGACGGAGACAGGAAGAGAGGGAGGGAAAAAAGAGGGAGAGGAGAGGAAAGGGAGGAAGAAGGGTGAAGAAGGAGTAGGGAGACACAGAGAGAGTAGAGAGAAAGAGAGGAAGAAATAGTGAGGGGAGGGAGGAAAAGTGGGAAAAAGAATTGAGTGAGAAAATGGGAAATAGAAAAAGAAAAAGAAAACGAGATGTCAGAGAGAGAAATGTAAGGCGAGAGGCAAGGAAAAGAGAGTAGAGAGGGGGAGGGAGGGAGAAGGTGGGAGAGGAAGGGGGAGGGAGTGGGAAGAGAGGCTGGAAGGATGGAGGGGTAGGATGGGAGGATGGTAGAATGGGAGGATGGGAGGATGTAGGATGGGAGGATGGAGGGGTAGGTTGGAAGGATGGAGGGGTAGGATAGTAGGATGAGGGGATGGAGGATGGAGGGGTAGGATGGGAGGATGGAGTGGGAGGATGGGAGAATGGGAAGAGTAACTTGAGATATGGGCACCCATAGATGGGAGGATGATATGGAGGGAGTGGTGGGAGGTGGGAGTGAGAGATGGGAGGAAGGCAGGACTTAGAAACTAAGAAATTATTCATTGAACACAAAATCGAGGTATTTAGGGGAAGGATGTTGTCATTAATTTCAAGAGCCCAAGTAATCTAGGTTTGTCTATTTATTTATTTATTATTATCATTATTATTATTATTATTATTATTATTATCATTATTATTATTATCATTATTATCATTATCATTATTATTATCATTATTATTATTATTATTATTATTATTATCATTATTATTATTATCATTATTATCATTATCATTATTTTTTTTTTTTTTTAGAAGTATCACCAGTTTCGACCGATCCTGATCGATTATGATCAAACGTAGTCGATCATGGTCGAGGCTGATTGATCATGATAAACATTTGCGATGGGTTTTTTAGAAGACTTATGGATCTCAAAATCGGATATAAATATTGTGATCCAACACGATCAACCCTGATCGATCACAGTCGACCTTGATCGATCACGGTCGAATCTGATTGCTCATGGTTAGCCCTGATCATTCACGGCCAACCCTGATCGATCACGATTAACCTTGATCGATCACGATCAACCCTGTTCGATCACGGCCAACCCTGATCGACCACGGTCAAATCTGATCGATCACGATAAACCCTGATCGATCACGACCAACCCTTATCGACCACGACCAACCCTGATCGACCACGACCAACCCTTATCGACCACGACCAACCCTGATCGACCACGACCAACCCTGATCAATCACGATCAACCCTGATCGATGACGGCCAACCCTGATCGGTCACGGTCAAATCTGATCGATCACGATCAACCCTGATCGATCACGGCCAACCCTGATCGATCACGGCGAATCCTGATCGGTCACGGTCAACCCTGATCGATCACGGTCAAATCTGATCGATCACGGCCAACCCTGATCGATCAGGGTTGATCGTGGATGATCACGGTCGGCCCTGATCGATCATGATGAACCCTGATCGATCATGGTCAACCCTGATCGTCCACGATCAACCCTGATCGGTCACGGATAGCCCTGACTGATCACGATTAAATTTGATCGATCACGGTTGACCCCGATCGATACTGATATCAACCTCGACTTTAAGATGCATTTGGCAAAGTCATAAAATAAAAATAAGAGGAATGACAGAACAAACGACTTTATTCAGCTTTGAAAAACTTCAACGTTTTTGTGAGTTAAAGGAATGTTTTGCTTGGTGCGATGATTGCTCAACGATGATCGTTCATGGCTCAACGATGATCGTTCATGGCTCAACGATGATCGTTCATGGCTCAACGATGATCGTTCATGGCTCAACGATGATAGTTAAATGATTGTCTAGAGCACTAACTCTTTGTTTTTGATGAATGGAGCTGTTTTGCTTTCGAGCTGAAAAGTACGAGCTGATCATCATTTTAACCGAACTTACAAACAACGCGCTTACCTAAATAGGATGCCAGGTAGTAGGATGCGCGTCATCCGCCACTGGCTGTGGTAGTAGGCTAAAGGGCCATTTATATGGTCAAACGGTTTGTCAAACAAGTGTTTGAAGTGATGTTTGACCGTGTGAATGGGGCATTTGGTTGTCAAATACGTTTGTCAAATGTAATGTAAGCCTTAAACACTCAGATCGCATTCCTTAAGGATTTTGCTTTAGCTGACGTCATTCAGCTTCACTCGAAAGATATCACGAAATCAACGTCTCCCAGATGTAAGACTTCCATGGACCACACGGTCGCAAGTCTCCTTTTTCTTCCTTTTTTTAACAGTTTAGACTCACAACAACAACAAACACATTTTTCCCATTCTTCTGTTTCACTCCCCTTCTACCATTCCCCCCTCCCCCCACACGCCCTCCCCCTCCCACCACACGCCCTTCCCCTCCCCCACACACCCTCCCAGCCCCACCCTAAAGCACACCGTGACTTCTTTCATCGCCATACATCCTCCCCTCATCTCCCCTCACCTCCTTACCTTCCCCTCACCTCCCCTCCCCTCCTTCCCCTCACCTCCCACATTGTTCCCTTCTCTCACTCACTCGTGGACTCAAATTGGATAAATTTAGATTTAAGAAGGAAACAGGCATGAACTGATTTACCAATAGAATGGTCAACGAATAGAATGGACTTAGGAACCATTTAGTAAGCGCTGAAACTATCGGTTATTTTATGAGAAGGTTAGACATCTTTATGGATAGGGATGATAGGTGTTAATGGATATGGAACTGCCTAGTGTAGGTTTTATGGTCTCTTGAGGTCTCCTTTTTAATGTTCTTATATTCATTTTTTCCCTCTCTCCCTCCTTCCTTTCTCCCTCCTTCCTTTCTCCCTTTCCTTCACTCACTCCTTTCCTTTCCTCTACTTCGTATAGGGTACTGACTCCATACATTCTCTGCAGTCTTTAAGCCTGAAAACACCTCTACGGACCAGTCACACAGCATTTTATTCTATTCAATTTATTCATTGATTTCTTTACTAACTTTTGTCATTGGAAAGTAATCTCCACTCAAAGAAAAATTCAAATAATTTTAACATCTACTATCCCTCCATTTTTCTGTCCTATCCCTCCTTTCTCACGTCTAAGACATCCATAAGCGAGACATTATCTCCCCCAAGGATTGAAGCGCTGGTTACCGGCGACAAAATACAATACATTCCCTCTTCCTTCCACCACCCCACCTCCCGGGTCTCCAAGAACTATTTCTGTCGAAGAGCGGCCGTCCCACCAGCGCGCCGAAGAGAGCTTCTCCCGAAGAAGACTTCTGTCGAAATCGAAAAACCTCTTAGGCCTAAAAGTTCCTCCTGTTCTTACTTGTCCTCCTTTTTCTTTCGAAGAGAGGCCGTCCCACTAGCGCGCCGAAGAGAGTTTCTGCCGAAGAAGACTTCTGTCGAAATCGAAGAACCTCTTAGGCCTACCAGTTCCTCCTGTTCTTACTTGTCCTCCTTTTTCTTCCTTTCCTCTCCTTCCTTCGTCCTGTTCTATTATATTGCATGCGCCTTATTCTCCGTTCTGATCCGTACGTTAAAATTTCATTTCTCTGACTGTAATACAAAATAACAAATATTTATCTATTTCCATCACCTTCCCTTATTACGCTTTCTTCCCGTAAATTATAATTTAATCATTCTGATTAAAATACAAAATTACAAGTAGATAGCTATTCATCTATATATTTCTATCCCATTCACTTCTTACACTCTGTTCCTGTACATTATAATTTCATTTCTCTGACTGTAATACAAAAAGATAAATAAATCTACAGTATCTATCTCTATCCCCTTCCCTTCTTACGCTCTGTTCCAATCACCCCATTCTCTCCGTTTTCCCTCTGTACAGTAAACGACAAAGTTCTGCAGCCCATCTTGAGTCCGACTTTGGAGGCTGATTTTCGTTACATGAAGAATACATAATTATGTACACTTGTTAACTAATGTGCGTGCATGCGTGTGTGTGTGTGTGTGTGTGTGTGTGTGTGTGTGTGTGTGTGTGTGTGTGTGTGTGTGTGTGTGTGTGTGTGTGTGTGTGTGTGTGTGTGTGTGCGCGCGCGCGCTTGTGTTTCAGTCTTTCTCTTTCTGTGTTTTTACTTGTCACTCCGCCCGTCCGTCTCCCTGTCCATCTGCCTATCTGTCGACCTCCCAGTTTGTCCGCCAGCCTCTCTGTCAGTCTGTCTGTCAGTCTGTCTGTCTGTTGAGGATGCACTCGTCTGTAGTTGTAGCGACCACTCTGTGGCCCGCGGCGAAATCCTCAGAACTCGTTTTGACCAAGTCGATGGGTGCAATACAGATGATTCTGTATAACTGGAATCGCTCAAGTTTGGAATTATCAACATTCAGAACAAAACATCTTTCAAAAAATACAACAGATTATATTTCAGAAGTTGCTTTGGGTATTAGTGCTGCTCTAAGTTTCGGAACTTTTACTGTGTCGCAAACTGAGACGCAGGCGACACAGTCGACACAGCACAGAGTAAAGGCAGACTTCCTGTTGCTGAACTGAAGTAGCCTACAGTTTGGGCTTCTCTCTCATTTGTGATGCTGAGATAGTACTTCTGGAAGCATTTCAAGTGAGAGAGAAGGTCAAACTTATCTTCAGTTCAGCAACAGGAAGTCTGCCTTTTTCCTGTGCTGCGTCGCCTGCGTCACCTGCGTCGCCTGCGCCGGCTGCGTCGCCTGCGTCTTACGTTTAGAGAGTTCCGAATATTATGAGTCTCGAATTCAAGAGATTCCCAACAATAAACTAGTTTCTCATTGGCCGAGCGGGTTAGAGCGTCGCTACTTACGGCGGAAATCGAGGTGACGGCAGTTCACTCTGCCGCCAGCGAGTTGGACCAAGGGCATGTTTTTTTTTTTTTTATTAAATTCCAAGCTACAAAGTCCTCTGTAAGGAGCACCGTTCTAGCCTCCTGACAGGGGTAGTTCGCGACGTTAAACTGAGTCTATCATCACACGAACAGAAAATTTTAGGTATCTTTGTTTCTTCAATTGGTAGTTTTGCAAACGTTGTTTGTTTAGTTGAAGTTTGCCAACTACACCGGCTTCCTGTGTGACCTGCCGTGTTTCAACATCATTGTCACTTACTATCATTATCTTTAACGTACGTTTTGTTCGGTGCGATTATCGTTCAACGATGATCGTTCATAGCTCAACGATAATTAATCGTCAAACGATTGCTAGAGCACTAACTTTTTTTTTTTTTTTTTTTTTTAATGATGGGGCTGTTTTGCTTCGAGCTGCTGCAAAGTACGAGGCTGATCATCATTTTAACCGAACTTACAAACAACGCGCTTACCCAAATAGGATGCCATGTAGTAGGGCGCGTCGACCGCCACTGGCTGTGGTGGTAGCAGCATAATAATCGCACCGTGCACAAGACGACTCGCACGAAGAGGTTAGGTATCCATTACTGAACAATACTGATTAAAAACTGTTGCCTAAACCTTGACCCAAAGCCTCACAGGAACCGGCAACGGTTTATCAGGCACATTCTAATGTTAACCCTGGAAAGATATTTTTGGATTTTTGTCGCTGGTCGTCAGTTTTTTTTTGTTTTTTGTTTTTTAAGTGAAAAAAGAGAAAAATTTGACAGAGATCTTCGACCTGGCTCAAACACAGAGTGACAGACCTTTCAGGCTCCACGTCCAGATGGAGGCGAGAGTACTGATGGGCTTTGAAGATGGGCAGCAGGGAGGTGACTCCCTCCGACGTCTATCTCGGAGGACTTCTACGTACAGATTACCATCGCTAGTCCCCCCCACCCAAATAAATAAATAAATAAATAAATATATAGATAAATAAATAAATAATAATAATGATAATAATAATAATAATAATAATACTATATATATTATATATATATATATATAACATATATATATATAATATATATATATATATATTTTATATATATATATATATATATGTATGGCGTTTAGATGTGCATGAAACGTCATATATACAATGGAGCGAGGAAAATGGCCCTATCCACGCACATTGTT
>NC_134815.1:4970167-4990167 GCF_046742065.1 Oratosquilla oratoria | reverse complement strand
CTCAGACGTAATGCATCATGTTGACATATTAGAGAGATTAAATAGACAAATGATAATGAATGAACAAATTAATAAAATAGAGAAGTAAAATATATAACTATTAATCAAATAAAATATATTAATCCATTAATATAACAAAATGAATCAATTAAATAAAATGTACTACTTAGAACGTATAAAACATTAATGGAATGAATATAATGAAATAATCAATCAATGAATTAGTTTACTAATTATTCAACAAAACAAAGACAATAAGGCCATATACAGCCCGATAAACACTACCTTAACTAATTAATCAATAAATTTATTAATGCATATTCAAAATAAAAATAAAAAGTTCATAAGCAACCCAGGACTAGGCAAGCACTCCCTATCCTGTGTTAACTAAACTGATTTATTAATTAATTCTTAATTAGAATAAAGATAAAGTTCATAGACAACTCAAGACTAGACAAACACTGCCTATCTTGTAGTAAATTAATTACTTAATTATTTTATTAATGCATAATTAGAATAAAGATAAAAAGTTCATAAGCAATACAAGACAAAAGAACCACAGCCTATCCTGTAGTAACTCAATTAATTAATTAATTCTTTATTAAAGATTGAAAATTTCATAAGCAACCCGAAACTAGAGAGGCACTGCCTATATTATGGTAACTCAATTAATTAATTAATCAATTAATTAATTAATTCTTGATTAGAATAAAAATGAAATTTACAACCGGAGACTAGACAAGCATTACCTATCCTGTGGTACCTTGACCAAGCCACTCAAGGCACAGACGGCCTCTCTCTGCAAGTACCGACCCCCAACTCTGTACCTCAAACTGTCTAATAAAGTATCATATATAATATACAACCCATCTATTCTTCACGAAGGAATGATTTGCAGCTCACCTGGACACGCACAGGCCAGGCGCCTCGTCCTATGAGCATGCATGATTTAACAAGCAATCCATATAATAGCATTCCAAGTCTTAAATCTGTATATTCACATGCAATATACCAAATAACCTTAACCTACTTCTGTACAAAATGGCGTGTGTACTCTATCAAACATTGTGTTACAATGTGCAAACGTATATATACATATATATATATATATATATATATATATATATATATATATATATGTATATATATACATACATATATATATATATACATATATATATATATATATATATATATATATATATATATATTCTTATGAATAAGAATAATAAAAGCTATTATTATTTACATTAGGTTTCCCAAATCTCATGCAAGACAGGGAAGGGGCCATAAGGCCATCTTCCTCGTTCTTTACATCAAACCAACATTCAAAGACAAATCTAAACATTCACACAAGTAACTGAACCATAAATAAAAACCCACACTCTCTTTTCAAGCCTTCTTATTTTTCTTCATTTCCTCTGCCCGCCTATTCTTATGAATATCCTAAGTCTTCTATTGTTCTCCTCCGACTCTATTTCGTCCACTCCCTCCTCCATCTTTTCGCCTTCATTCCTTTTCCTCTTGCGCCACTAACTCTTCCGTGCTCCGTGCATCTCTTTCCGTAATTTTTCTCCACCTCTTGTCTCTTGTGTCTCTCTTCCCTTTTCTTCTTCTCTTTTAATACACAAACTCATTTTATCTTTCCAACTCCTCTCCACAACGGCGGACATAAGAGGTGCGGTAGATCAGTGTCACACACACACACACACACACACACACACACACACACACACACACACACACACACACACACACACACACACACACACACATATATATATATATATATATATATATAATATATATATACATATATATATATATATACACATACATGTTGGTACATTGTGACAAGTTAATGAAGGTGAAAAAAGAAGTCACGGGTCTAGTTCCGAGTTCCTGAGTTTATTACTGACCGGTTTCGCTCTATGCTTCTGAAGAAGCATAGAGCGAAACTGGTCAGGAATAAACTCAGGAACTCGGAACTAGACCCGTGACTTCTTTTTCCACCTTCAACATATACATACATATGAATGTGTCTGTGTGTGTGTGTGTGTGTGTGTGTGTTAGCACCTAATTAGCATAACCCAGATCATTACACTAATTTCAGACTTCATCCACAACCACAGCCATTTTAACATACCAAAAAGCCGAACGAAGCCACCATAGTGACATACAGAGAATGTATCGTCCCTCAAAGGATAGGCCGGTTCTGCAGTGGACCATCAGTGCTGCACTTAACTCGCTTCATTAATCTGTCTTCCTTTATTCACTTCTCAATCTGAAGCGAAGCTTTGCTTATGTTTCTCTCCGGAATAAACCCGCTTTTCACACTCGCTCCACATGTCTCTATTTGGAATCGGATCCAATTTCCTCGCCCCACATACGCTTATCAAGTAGCCCATCGCCTAAGCCTCGACCTATTTCCATAGCACGCCCTTCCACGTCTAAAAGACGCTCCCATACAAAAGCAACAAGTTTACTCTAATCACGGCCATCTCCATCTCTGTTCTGATTGAAATCTTACTCCTGAGCAGCCAACCAACTCACTCTCTGAACTTCACCAGCCATCAACATTGCATATATTAGTCTGTGGCCTATTTCCTATTAGCACTCCTCTCTATGACTTATCAAACCTATCTCGAAGATTTTAAGCCAAAGATATTGCCTTTTATGTCAAGTCACAATGTTTCTTTCTCACCTTCATATAAATCTTATTTTTGTTTACAATCAATTTCAATTTTTCTCTCTCTTTTTTACATCAGCTTAAACGTTTTTACAAAGGATTAAGATGGACTACAAAGGAGGAGCATGCCGACAGGAGACCTTTTGGCCCATAACTAGGTCGGATGCAAAAAAAATTATAATAATGATAAATGAATAAAAGAAAAGAAATAAAAATCATAATATAAATAATAACAAATAAAATAAATAAATGCATTAACTATAATAATGCAAAAATTATAATAATGATAAGTGAATAAAATAAAATAAATAAGAACCATAATATAATAACAAATAAAATAAATGCATAGGTATAGCGAAATAATAAACAAACAGGTAAATAGCAAACAATAATATATTGACAGATTACTAATAATAAACAAAAATCAAGCAAATACTAATAAACAAACAAATAATAACAAGCAAATAAACAAATAATGTAAAATAAATGGCAGCCATTACAGCATCTTGCTTAGGGGTTTATCTAAACGAATCTTAAAGCTTCGAACTGAACAACATTGCACTGCCTCTGCAGGAAGTCTATTCCATTCATTAACTACACGGTTGGCGAAGTTGTTTCTACCCATTTCCAAATAATATCCTGTAACGTTCCTTCTTCCTCCTCCAAGTTACCAGAGGTGAGCACGATACGACAAAAATTGAAGTCCGATTAACAATTACCGAAAAATAAAAAGACGACGTCGACCTGGATTAATCTCAAATCGCTTTGAAATTTTCGGCGGTCCGATTATCCGATTTGTTTCGCAGGGGTTAAGCCGATTCAATTATCCGATTCGAATATGCGAATCCGATTAATCGGATAATTGGACCTGCGAATCGGACCGCCCACCTCTGCAAGTTACAATCCTTTCTAATATTTTCTCTTCTCGGTTTGCCATGCAACCAAAGTGGACTACCAAGGAACCAATGCAATGTTAAAGAAAATCGAAAGGAACCATTCTGAAAGAAAAATAATAATAATAATAATAATAATAATTTGCTCAATTCATATTCATAATACTGAACTGGTATCACTTCCACTAACCACAGAAGTAACAGCATAACCAGCGCTTCTGTTCATGAAGACAAAATCTCACCGAAGTAAGGAAGTAAGGAAGAGTGTCTCGAGTCATTAAAGGAGTCTAAAATATTCAGCTCCGTAGAAATGTCACCTAACGTCCGTAAAATATTGACTATGTAAATTATGCAATCAACAACCCCATACAGGACATTGAAGCATCAGAAGAATATTCTTGTAGAACTTGTCAACGAGTCCAAATGTGACAAGTTCTCTAGAGGTGTGGCGACAAGTCGCCGTCTACGGTATATACGTCCAATAACAATTTATTAGAAATATCCTTGTATGACTCTAAGAAGAGAAGCAACTTGAAATACCCAACCAGGTGTAAAAATGATGATGATGATGATGATGATGATGATGATGATGATGATGATGATGATGATGATGATGATGATGATGATGATGATGATGATGATGATGATGATGATGATGATGATGACGATGATGACGACGACGACGATAATGGTGATGATAATGATAACGATGATGATGATGATGATGAGGATGAGGATGAGAAGACGACGAAGATGACGAATATGATAATAAAATATTTGTACATCAGTGTGAGTGGTGACTTCATGAACGTCATGTACCAACAATGAAATATACATTTCTGAGGATAATCAGATTTGATCACGTCAGTAACACAAGACACCATACTATATATATATATATATATATATATATATATATATATATATATATATATATATATATGTATGTATGTATGCTAATAAGAACACGGTTACGTGTGTTCACTTATGTAAAGTAGACCACTTGGAAAAAGAAGCTAACGAAGCAGAGCGCGTTCGTATATTACAGCTTCAGTGCACTTTTTGCACTGAAGATGTAATATACGAAAGCGCTCTCCTTTGTTAGTTTCTTTTTCCAAGTGGTCTACTTTGCATATATATATATATATATATATATATATATATATATATATATATATATATATATATATACACATAAAATACACGTTCTAAAATATGTAAGGTATTTCGTCTTTCACAGCTTGGTACATTATCTAAGAATAATAGGCCTATTATTTCATTATAATTATAAGTAAATTAAATCTATTTTCACTTTCCTCTAGACTTAGTCAATGTAGAATCAATGTTGGTCTTTATTTGTTTTCGTATTTTCCATTGATTTCAATTTGATTAACCCGAGCATGATATCACGGTTGCAAATAACGTTCAACGCTTGTGTATGATTCTCCTTCTGGATATCTGGGCAATTTGCAAAAGTGTTCAGAAAAGAATGACATTAGATAAAAAAAATAAATATAATTTTGTAGAACTTTATGAAAACATCCAGAACAATACCGCCTAGAAGCATGTCAAAGTCTGTTTTTGTCTAATTATTTATTAGTTATTATTTATTTATATAATTCTTATTAATTTTATCTATTTATCTATTTTTATTCACTTTCATTTATTTTTTTTCTACTTATTTTTCTTAATTCATTTTATAAACAGCTTTAAACCTAAAATATGCTTCTATGTATTCATTTATCTAATAAATTCTATTTATTCAATTATTCTTATTACTTTCATTTCTATTAATTTTTTGTTTTCTAGGTAATCCACTACGGAATATCTAAAATTCTTGGCCTCCTCTGCGATTCAATCTCACGTCACAAACTCAGAATTTTGATTTTGGTTTCGATTTTTTAATTTTGATTTTCTATTTTGATGGGGGACCTTTCCACAGAGTGGAAGCCCTTCCAAACCCCTTAGTCCGTGACCAGGACTCGAACCCGCGCGCTTGGCCTCACAATCAATCGTCCTGCCTCTGCTTACTCTATTATCAACTCTTTTGGATACGATTTGACGTCGCGAACTCCCCTTATTAGGAGGCTAGGACGGTGGCCCATACAGAGGACTCTGTAGCATGGAATTTAATGATGTATGCCCTTGGTCCAACTCACTGGCGGCAGGGTTTGAACCGCCGTCACCTCAATACACACACACACACACACACGTATATATATATATAAATATATATATATATATATATATATATATATATATATATATATATATATATACAGTGTTATTCCAACTCATTAATAAGAAGGTAAACACAGTATCTGCCATCAGCTTATGGCCAGATAAGCACGCCGTGCCTTAAGAACTAAAATTTGGTTTTCTCCGAGAGAAAAAAAAAAAAAAAAAAAAAAAATCAGCCTTATGGCCACAGGGAGTGAAGTCCATTTTTGCTACACAGCATCCGGAGTCATGAATTTTGTTTTGTGAATTTCTTCCCCAGAGCGTCTTGTTCCGGTCTGTTCCTCGGTGTGGTCTTGCTGACTGACGGACCACACTGACCTGCCCAGTTGGCAGCCCTGACGTGGCACACAACGTGGGCGCATTTGCTAAAACTAATAATTAGCACTGATTATCATAATCAGCACTTTTGCAATAAGTAATCAATCATTCTTGTGATCACGCACATCATTATAATTGATTACTGTGAATATATAATACGTAGTCTATATAAACACTCAGCATCAAACTCTTTAAAAAAGATCTAATTAAGTAATGATACAAGCAAGTTTATGTTTGCGCCATTAAGGAAATTGTACGGTAGAATCTGATTAAACTGAGCTCCCGTTTAGCTCTGCAATTAAAAGGTTTACGGGTGTGGTGCGGGGCTCAAATATATACTATGTCCTGATGGCAAACTTGGTTAATTGGTTATAATGGTTTCAAGTTCAGGGTAAAGTGAAAATATTAACTCTTTTGTAGGTTCACTATTTGTTCATTCGTTGGCAGACAGTGTGTGTGTGCATTTATACATACATTAGGTATATACAATATATATATATATATATATATGTGTGTGTGTGTGTGTGTGTGTGTGTGTGTGTGTGTGTGTGTGTGTGTGTGTGTGTGTGTGTGTGTGTGTGTGTGTGAATTGTGCGTGGCGTATATTCCAATAAGGAAACGATAGAAAAAAGAAGTGGAAGAACTCTGAGTGTGCATTAAAGATTTCAGGGTAAGTGTGGGGTAGAACATTCAAAAAAAGTGAAAATGGTAACTTCGAAAAAATTTACAAGGAACAAATACGATTCAGAAGACGCACTGGCTGGGCGACCATTGTTAAAAAAAGAGGAGAGAGGAAAAAGAGAGAAAAGAGGGAAGAGAGAGGGGTCAACGCACGTATGGTGAAAGAGAAGTGTTACTTGGCATTTATATATCTGGAGAAAGCGTATGACAGTGGACACAGAAGCAACGTGGAGGACAATACAAATAAACTGGAAGGGGAGAGGGCTGGAAAACACCGGTGAAAACCGTGTACAAAAGGAGCGACACACGTAAAGGAATGTTATGTCGACACTGATAAAGAAACGGTACATTATACTGCCATGGCATACAAGAAAATAATCTAAAAAAGAAGAGAAGGCAGAGTGAGGTTGAAGACATACTGTTACGTAGGAAACACAGTAATGAAGAAAAAACATACTGAAGATGGATTGCATGAAGCTGTCAGTAGTCTGCCTTTCCTTGACTCCTCCCTGTGCAAGGGTGAGCAACACTTGGCACGCGTGCCAAAACTGGCACAGTGACTATTCCTGGACGTGAAACGCAGAGCTCACCTTAGAACAAAAAACAATGAATCCCCAATTTCTTTGGTATGATCATTGGTAACCGTAGGCTCCTCTGGGCGGCGGATTGGGGCCCTTATGTTAGGTGAAGGGAGGGGGTTCATACTCGTATGTAGACCTATCGTTTATGTTACTCTGTTGGCACTGGCACGCAAGACAATTCTGTATCAAAGATTTGGTTTATTTTGGCACGCACACTTAAAAAGGTTGCCCAGACCTGCCCAGGTGGGTCATGCATAAGATGGAGAAAGGAGTTAGAGCGTCGGGTTAACAAAGGCCACGCCCCCTTCTCTCTCCAACACACCTGATTGGTCCCTGCGTGGGAGAGGGCGGAGTCCTTGACTGACACCTTTACTTGCACAAGTGAAGTCTCGATCAGGTTCGAATCTGGTTTTAAACAAGTACCAATTAATTTCCAAACGATAAGTGTCCGAAAAAAACACCCGAATATTTACATTTAGTAAGGACTGCCAAGAGGCTGAGCTAAATTCTCACTGGCCTTCGCCTGCTTTCGTAACTTATCGTACAAAAGAGAAGAAAGAAAAATAAGCTTCGAACTGGTCAGAATGTAAAAGTTACACTGGCTGGGGGAAGATTAATAAGAAGAAAAGTAAAAATGCAATTTGAAGATGGAAAGAGGATGCAAGAGAGGTAAGAACACGAACACACACACACACACACACACACACGCGCGCGCGCGCACGGACACACGGGAATACACACACACACAAACACACACACACGGGAATACGCACACACACACACACAAACACAAACACACACAGAAAAGAGAAAGAGAGAGGAGAGAAAGAGGGAGAGAAGAAAGACAGAGAGAGAGAGAGAGAGAGAGAGAGAGAGAGAGAGAGAGAGAGAGAGAGAGAGAGAGAGAGAGAGAGAGAGAGAGAGAGACAGAGAGAGAGAGAGAGAGAGAGCGAGAGAAGGGGATGAGGATAGATAACGTCTGCAGTCAAACAAGCTCAAACAGATTAGAAGCCTAATCCTTTTGTCTTTCGAGCGAACCTATTGTCATGAAACCAAACATTATTTTGTGATCACAAACAAAAGCCAAAGTTGCCCTCTGTATTGCCCGAGCTGATTCAACCGTGCAAATTTAGTATACCATCTGGTATATGATTTTTATATACCACACTTGTTGACCCAAACGGGTACACACACACACACACACACACACACACACACACACACACACACACACACACACACACACACACACACTATATATATATATATATATATATATATATATATATATATATATATATATATATATATATGACGATGACTATTTCCGCATAATCATTATATCATGGCTGCCTGACAATGACTATCCTTCTATGCCTATCTGACCAATGTGAATAAGGTTACAAAAAAATCTAATTCTCTGGTATCACACCATGATTTCAGACTTCATTGTGCATCACTCCAGGACAGACCTGAAGTCCTGAAAGACTTCATCTTTTAAGAAGTAGTGAAAGCCATCTTCACGCATAAAGCCTCGCTTCAGAAGGTGATTGTATCACGTTTATGGTGGTGAGCCATCTGTGGCTATCTCTTCTAACTCGCCTCCAAGAGATTCTGAGCAAACAAGCGGGTCACCACATCTCTCTTACATTAACTGTCGACTCTGCAGCTTAAGTGGAAGGTTTACGAGGGAAGATATTAAAATAGTAGTGATAACAGTAACAACAATAATGAATAATAATAATAATAATAATAATAATAATAATAATAATAATAATAATAATAATAATAATAATAATAATAATAATAATAATAATAATAACAAAATATTAATAATAATAATAACAACAAAACAACAATAATAATAGTAATGGTAATAATGATAATAATAATAATAATAATAAAATAATAATAATAATAATAATAATAATTACAATATTACTATTACTACTTCTAGTACTAGTACTACTACTACTACTACTACTAATGATAATAATAATAATGATAATGATTAGAATACTACAACTACTAATAATAATGATAATAATAATAACAATGATAATAATAATAACGATAATGATAATAATAACAATAATAACATAATAGTAATAATAGTAATGTAATAATAATGACAATAATAATAATTATATTAATAGTGATAATAATAAAAATTATTTAATGATAATAGTAATAATAAACATAATTATAACAATAACAATAATTATGATAATCGTGATACGAAGAACAAAAAATTGAATGAAAATAAAATTTAGAAATAATTGTACAGTTTTGTTCAAATACCGACGTCAATGCGAAGAAAATATTACAAATTATTAATCATAATATGACTGTATGAAAGTAGAGATTTCTGCGCGAAATATTCGATATATTCTAAGCGAAAACAAGTCTTGTCCACACAAGTCAGCGAGAGCTTACTTAGTAAGCGAGCATACTAACCAATCCCGAGATCCCAAGAAAAAAAAAGGTAGGAATTAAATAAACAAATAAACATACAAACAAAAACACAAATGAATAAAGACACGCTAAGAAAACGAAGAGACAAAAAAAAACGTGCTTCTGAAGAGGCGGGAATAAAAAAAGGTGCGCGCGCCATCTGCCGGCCCAAGGGGAGGAGGAGGAGGAGGAAGAGGAGGAGGAGGAGGAGGAGGAGGAGGAGGAGGAGGAGGAGGAGGAGGAGGAGGAGGAGGAGGAGGAGGAGGAGGAGGAGGAGGAGGAGGAGGAGGTGTGTCTCTCAGGTCCTCCTAATTTGCCTCCTTGGAACCTCCAAGTGAGACTTCGACGCCAATGAACGAGCCTCGCCACACACGGACGCACGACTATGCAAACCCGACACCATGCGGATCCCCGGCACACGTCCGGGGGTCAGGTCAGCCTGGGTCACGGGGGTGAGCGGCGGGTAGCGCACACATCCCCCTTACCAAGGACTGGTCCAGTCCGACAGCGAGGTTGAGGGAAGGGAAGGAGGAGGAGGAGAATAGGTGAAAAACAGAATAAAAGAGGAACCAATGAAAACAAGAAAGAGGCAGGAAGAGAGGGAGGAGAGGGAGAGGAGGGAGAGGAGGGAGGAAGGGAAGGTAAGGAGGAGGTGAATGGGTGAAAAACAGAAAGAAGGAGAAAGCAAGGAAAACAAGAAAGAGGCAGGGAGGAAAAGAGGGACGGAAGGGAGAAGAGGGAGAGGAGAGAGAAGAGCTAGTGAAGGGACTCAGGGAGAGGAGGAAAGAATAAATGTTTGTTTGTTTGTTTATTTGTTTGTGTGTGTGTGTGTGTGTGTGTGTGTGTGTGTGTGTGTGTGTGTGTGTGTGTGTGTGTGTGTGTGTGTGTGTGTGAGTGTATGTATGTAGTAGTATGTGTGTGTGTGTGTGTGTGTGTGTGTGTGTGTGTGTGTGTGTGTGTGTGTGTGTGTGTGTGTGTGTGTGTGTGTGTGTGTGTGTGTGTGTGTGTGTGTATGTATATGTATGTGTGTATATATGTGTACGTGTGAGTGTATGTATGTATGTAGTATGTATGTGTGTTTGTGTGTGTGTGAGAGATGAGAAAGGGAGAGACAGAGAGACAGAGAGAGAAAGGGAGAGACCGAGAGACAGAGACACTGAGAGGGAGAGAGAGAGAGAGAGAGAGAGAGAGAGAGAGAGAGAGAGAGAGAGAGAGAGAGAGAGAGAGAGAGAGAGAGAGAGAGAGAGAGAGAGAGACAGAGAGAGAAGACATGAGGGAAGACAGGTGTTACCACTTCTCGTTCCCTAAATGTAAACATTGGCCTTTTATATTCGTCAAAAGCACGAAGAGAAAACCACAACCTCTTCACTATAAGGACATAATAGAAAAGCCAATTTCCATTTTCTTTTTCTATTTTCTGGCCGAGCGGGTTAGAGCGTCGCTACTTGCGGCGGAGGTCGAGAAGGTGACGGTAGTTCGAATCTTACCAGCGAGTTGAACCAAGGGCATGGTTAATTAAATTCCACGTAACAAAGTCCTCTGTAAGGGGCACCGTCCTAGCCTCCTGATAAGGGGGGAGTTTGGAACGATAACCCAAATCATTACTCATGTAAACCGTTTTAAACTTTCTACCGTAACCACTCCATCCAGTTCAACCGAGTGACTCGTCATAAACAAACACATAAACAAACACATACACAAATAAACATAAGCATAAATAAACAAACGACGAACAAACAATAACAGATAACATAAACAAACAAACACATACACATACAAACAAAATCATAAACGAACGACGAACAAACAATAACAGATTACATAAACAAACAAACAATAATAGATAACCTACACAAACAAACAAACAAATAAAAGCATAAACAAACGTACGACGTACAAAAGATAATAGATAAAAAAAAAAAAACAGGAACAGATAAACAGAGCCTAGGTCTCCGACGTGGCCCGAGCGGGCCTCTTGCCCCCGCTGATCGCAAACGCGGGCGTCCCGTGTTGCGCCAATGGGATTCTTTGTCAAAACTCTGACAGGACTCCGACCGATATCAATCTTATATAAATACGGAGCAGACTCAACCACTCCCCACAGGTGTGTGTGTGTGTGTGTGTGTGTGTGTGTGTGTGTGTGTGTGTGTGTGTGTGTGTGTGTGTGTGTGTGTGTGTGTGTGTGTGTGTGTGTGTGTGTGTGTGTGTGTGTGTGTGTGTGTGTGTGTGTGTGTGTGTGTGTGTGTGTGTGTGTGTGTGTGTGTGTGTGTGTGTGTGTGTGATTCACCATGGTCTTGGATCACGTGTTGGACTTGTGATCGACAGCTATTTCCCTCCCGGAAGAGAGCTCAGAGCTTGTACATGATCGATCTATGGGTAATGCTGTGGCCTTACATGCACACACACGCCCATCTCCCCGCCAACGAGATTGGGAGTAACGACTCGCAGCGCAGCGATACTGAAATTATTTCAGTCCTGGGCGGGATTCGAACCCGGACCGCCGTAGTAGCAGCCGGGAACTCTACCACTGCGCCATTGGTCGTGTGTGTGTGTGTGTGTGTGTGTGTGTGTGTGTGTGTGTGTGTGTGTGTGTGTGTGTGTGTGTGTATGCGTGCGTACGTTTGTGTGTGTAGGCCTCCTACGTGTACGTGTGTATATATAAACATGCAAATATGTTCACGTGTGCACGTGTGTACGTGTAGGTGTGCACATGTACACGCACGCGTAATTGTGTATGAACGCGTATGTCTGTTATATATGCCATTCCCTATCCACGCTCTCTTCCGTGTCTGAGAAGTGCGTGCGTGCGTGCTTGTGTGTGCGTGCGTGCGTGCGTGTGCAAACAATCTCGAAATGAAAACCCGTTTTGCAAGAACTGACGACGACTAATCAAGACTTGTGAGACTCGTTCATCATCATCCGGAGGTCTCAAGACGACCGTTCCCATCTCGAACCCGGTCACCGGTGGCCGGGGTATCTGGGCAGGCAGTGCCATGCCTTCTGGTATCCGGGAGTGATCTGCGTGGGTAACCAGAGGCACTCATTTATATATATATATATATATATATTTATATATATATATTTATATATATATATATATATATATATGTATATATATATATATATTTTTTTTTTTTTTTTTTTTCATCCACAATTCACTTTTAATTCCATGCCATCGCAGTCGAGACTGACGAGGAGCCCGATGGAAGCATATATACATATGTGGAAATTGATACGTAATCGGGCCAAGGACTCTAACTAGGCTCGAACGAAACAAAGTGTGTGTGTGTATACAGTATATATATATATATATATATACATACACAGTATATTTTTATTACACTGAATGGTACTAAGTGTACAGATATTCATCTTTTCAACCACATTAATTTTCTCTTTAATTTCATGCCATCACAGTCGAGACTGAAGAGGTGCTCGATGGACGCATATACGGAAACTGATACGTGGTCAAGCTAAGGACTCGAACCCAACTCAGACGAAACACACGAACAGTGACTTAGCCCATTGGGATATCAAGAGATCATATATATATATATATATATATATATATATATATATATATATATATATATATATTATATATACATATATAAATATCTGAAGCGAGTCATGTTGAATACATGAAGACAGGAAGTCGACACCAACGGAATCGTTGTTCAGTTTCTACTGAAGACTTTCAATCTTGCGAGTAATACATTTCTGTGAAGGCGTGAGGACGTTTGATATAAGTCTAGACAACATTTTAACGTCTATAATCCCCAAGACGCCTTTGAACCACACGGGTCATCTTCAGTGAGTCACTTTCGTACTCTTCTGGAGGCTTTTCTGCGAGGGAATCCCCCAAAGACGATGTTAAAATCTTTGATGAAGTAGTTTGTCCCTGGCGGTTTCATTCAGAGAAGAGAAAAAAAAATCTTCAGAGAAATGTGGTATTAGTGATATGAGCTACATGGTGTCTGCCAGGTCACATAGACGCAGCGGGTGTCTCCCCAGTAGTTACGTTTCAAACTCGGTACGTGGGTTCTCTTGCGCCCAGAAAACATTTTTCACTTGACCACACTGTAATAATCTTAGGGAAAAAATCATCTGTAAAAACGAGTACATTATCCTATACAATTGTATTCACCCCAAAGGAAATACACAAGTCCTGTGATTTCCATAAGGACCCATATCCTCTCCAACACTACCACTGACACTCCTCGGCATGTGGATGTGTTTCCTTCCAAAGAAAGTTTCTAATTTGATACCACAGCTATAGTTCGAACCCCACCCTAAAGGCCTAGGAATCTTAGGGCCAGCAAAGCGGGACAGGCCTCTAATATACAAAATGTACGCCTTGTATATAAGTTTTCCTATATGCTTCAAAGAGTGACAAATTCACCATATATGTCTTATATGCTTCAAAGAGTGAAAGAACTTTTTACAGCATAAAATTCATCCTATATGCTTCAAAGAGTGACAGAACCTTACAACATACAATTCACTCTATATGCTTCATAGAGTTACAGAACCTACTACAGCATAAAATTTACCCTATTTGATTCATGGTGACAGACCCTATCACAACACAAAATTCACCCCCATATGCTTCAAAGAATGACAGAACCTGTCACAAATAAATTCACCCTATATGTCTCATAGAATGACACAACCTATTACAACACAAAATTCACCCTATATGCTTCAAAGAGTGACAGAATCTGTCACAGCACAAAAATCAAAGGCCCGTGGAGCACCTCTCCTTTAAGAACGAGAAAGAAGCTCACTTCGGCTCAAGGAATATATTTGTGAACGAGTCCATTTCGGATTCAGATGAGAATGTGTCACAAGGAGGGGATTTCCAGAGCCTCCCAGTGGAAAGTAAGAAAGGGCGTACTGGATTTTTTTTTTTTCTTTTTTTTGCATCAATGGAATGAGACGTTTTATAGTGGAACTCTGCTCTCTTTCTCTCTCTCTCTCTTCCTCTCTCTCTCTTTTCTTCTCTTTCTCTTTTTCTCTCTTTTTCTCTCGTCCTCTCTCTCTCTCTCTCTCTCTCTCTCTCTCTCTCTCTCTCTCTCTCTCTCTCTCTCTCTCTCTCTCTCTCTCTCTCTCTCTCTCTTAATCCCTATATACTCCCACTTTCTCTCTTTCCTTCTATTTTTACCTCTTTCCGCAACTCTCTCCCATCATTGCGTTCCTCCATTGCGGTCTCTCTCTCTCTCTCTCTCTCTCTCTCTCTCTCTCTCTCTCTCTCTCTCTCTCTCTCTCTCTCTCTCTCTCTCTCTCTCTCTCTCTCTCTCTCTCTTAATCCCTATATACTCTCACTCTCTTTTTCCTCTCTCTCTCTTAATTCCTGTATACTCCCACTTTCCCTCTTTCCTTCTTTCTCTACCTCTTTCCGCAACTCCCTCCCATCATTGTGTTCCTCCATTGCGGTCTCCAGGGGATGGGAGGCACGTAGTTACCAAATTCACAAGAACAGTGACCATGGAAGTATTGAGAAAAAACAAAACAAAAAAAAACACAAGATCGCGTTGAACAGGGACGAACTATAAACTACATACGAGAAAAAAAAAATAACCCAAGGTTCTGGGGAGAGGAGGCGAGCAGTTACCAAGCTCGGAAGAACAGTGACCATGAAAATAGCGATGGATATAAAACCGCAATATCGCGTTGGACACGGAGGAGCTATAAACTACGATGGTGAAAAGAAAAAGAATTATCCAGAAAAATGAAGCTACATTCAAGGCAAGAGAAAGAGGATGATTACGCCAAATGCCGAGTTTCCTTTTGTTGTTTAAATTCTGAACTTCCAGCACGATTTGTTGTAATCATGCTATTATCTACAGCATACACACACACACACACACACACACACACACACACATATATATATATACATAGAGAAAAATAATGTCGTAGCACATTGGTAAAATTAAGCTTACAACCCACTATCGGAAAACAAGATATATAGAAGATTATGTGTAGTTCGACGACTCTTTCTATTTAATAGGACTACAGAGGTTGGTCGAAATATACAGAGTCTTCTATTTCTTATCTTATTTTCCGATATTGTGTTACATATATATACATATATATATATATACACATAATATAGTATATTATATATATATGTATATATATATATATATATATATATATATTTATATTACACACACACGTGTGTGTGTGTGTGTGTGTGTGTGTGTGTGTGTGTGTGTGTGTGTGTGTGTGTGTGTGTGTGTGTGTGTGTGTGTGTGTGTGTTTATCTTACCTCACTGTTCCTGGAGATTTGGGATCCTGGAACCTCACCTGGAAATAGAGAGAAAACAGGAAAATTAGAAACACGTTGAAGTTTGTGGCCATCATCAACTACTAAACAGTTTCCATGGCAACCTTATGAGACTCTTTTCCTGGAGCCTTTTGTATATTTAGGTACAAATAATTCTTTGATTTATTACTTTATTTCTTTTTCTGTAATACATATAAACCTTTACCATGAAATCTGAAACTATCATTTGTATTATATATTACCGGATAGAATGCGAATTCCCTGTCTGATTACATTACATATATATATATATATATATATATATATATATATATATATATATACATACATATATATATATATATATATATATATATATATATATATACATACATATATGATTTAACGTCACAAAGTCCCCCCATCAGGAGGCTAGGACGGTGCCCCTTATAGAGGACTTTGTAGCGTGGAATTTAATAAACCATGCCCTTGGTTAAACTTCGCCGGTGACAGGGCTCGAACCACCATCCCCTCGACCTTCGCCGCAAGTAACAACACCCTAACCCGCTCGTCCATACATATATTTATACATCTAAGTGCTTCATTCATTCTTTTCTAAATTAGTTTTCCAACAAGTTAATTATAAATTTTGTGAGAGACACAGGTCTTTCATTGGATGGGTCTTCGCTCTTGACGATCTTCAAGATTGGGACCGTATTCGTCGTTTTTTTTTTTTTTTTTTTTTTTTTTTAAGGTAAGTTTCCTGTCTATACTAAGATCTTCGTTACGTCCGTGACATTATCACCCAGTACTGAGCTCCTAGTTATGTCTGTGACACGCTCGCCAAGTACAAAACTTTCAGTTACGTCCGTGACAATATCATCTAACACTAAGGTCTTAGTTATGTCTGTGACAAGCTCGCCAAGTACAAAGCTGTTGGTTATGTCCGTGACAAGTTTACTCATTTCCTTTGCCTAATTGTTTAGCATCGACCATGAGGCGCCAAAAGTTCTCGTCTTTCTTCAACTGAAGAATTTGTGTTACCTCTTTAAATTGAACAAATTTAGATTTAAGAAGGAAATAGTCAAGAACTGGTTTACCAACAGAGTGGTTAACGAATGGAATAGACCTAGTAACCATGCAGTGGGCGCTGAAACTATTGGTTGTTTGAAAAACAAGGTTAGATAACTTAATGGATGGGGATGATGGGTGGTAATAGACATGGAACTACCTAGTGTAGGCCTTATGGTCTCTTGCAGTCTCCTCCATTCTTATGTTCCTCTTAATCTCCTTGCCTGCGCCCAGACGATTCTGTTCGACACGGAGACCCCCTAACCTCCTGCAGGTTAAAACTGAACTCGATTAACACGAGCTAGGTTCTTAGTTAACACCAGGTGACGTTATCTAGTTGGCTTACCTGTCCATACCTCTTGTTAGAATCGCTCACGGCGATATCACTCTCCTTCTCCGATATCAACAGCATTTCTTAATCATAACCATCACTCACAATGTCATAATAAGACTTACACGAAGCGTCCAGAAACAGAAGGGCATCCTCGCCAGTTTACTGGTTTCGAATTCAGCATGGATGTAGTATATAGGGGGGATTTACGCCTCTCGCGATCCACCATCATCATCATCATCGGTAGTCATCAAAATTTCACTTTTACTCAACCAAAGCAAATTCCAACATCATCATGGAAGAAGAAGAACAAGAAGAACAAGAAGAGGAGGAACAAGAAGAAGAGGAACAAGAAGAAGAAGAAGAAGGTGAAGAAGGTGAAGAAGATGAAGACGAAGAAGAAGAATATGGAGGAGGAGGAGGAGGAGGAGGAGAAGGAGGAGGAGGAGAAGGAGGAGGAGAAGAAAAAGAAGAAGAAGGTAAAGAAGGAGAATGTGAAGAAGAAGAAGAAGAAGAAAAAGGTAAAGAAGGAGAATGTGAAGAAGAAGAATGTGAAGAAGAAGATTAAATTTCCCGAGACAAAGCAATTCGTATGTGTTTCTCGTCTTTGCATCGAGAGCTACATCAACCACATTATTAACAAGCAGCTTAGCTAGACCTTTCTTCATACACACATCAACGCTACTGTCATTATACAAAGAGATCACAGTCATTATATTCACACAAAACAATTCATCATCGGCGCTGTATCAGTCTCATCTGGAAGCCTGTGCTACCCAAGACAAGCGGTTTCAGTCAGTTCGACAATTTGCCTTCTGTCAGTCTGTGACAAGATTTATTATGCTACACAGTTTGAACAGGTGTCTTCTGTCAGTCTGTGACAAGATTCGTTATGCTGAAAAGTTTGACCAGGCGTCTTCTGTCAGTATTTGAGAGGAATTGTTATGCTGCACAGTTTGAACAGGTGTCTTCTGTCAGTCTGTGACAAGAATTGTTATGCTGCACAGTTTGAGAAGGTGTCTTCTGTCAGTCTGTGACAAGACTTGCTATGCTGCATAGTTTGACAAGGTGTCTTTTGTCAGTCTGTGACAAGACTTGTTATGCTGAACAGTTTGACCAGGTGTCTTCTGTCAGTCTGTGACATGACTTGTTATGCTGCACAGTTTGAGGTGACTTCTGTCAGTCTGTGACAAGACTTGTTATGCTGCACAGTTTTACAAGGTGTCCTCTGTCAGTCTGTGACAAGACTTATGTTGCACAGTTTGAGAAGGTGTCTTCTGTCAGTCTGTGACAAGACTTGTTATGCTGCACAGTTTTGCAAGGTGTCCTCTGTCAGTCTGTGACATGACTTATTATGCTGCACAGTTTGACAAGGTGTCTTCTGTCAGTCTGTGACATGACATGTTATGCTGCACAGTTTGACAAGCTGCCTTCTTTCAGTATGTGACAAGATTTATTATGCTGCACAGTTTTACAAGGTGTCCTCTATCAGTCTGTGACAAGACTTGTTATGCTGCGCAGTTTGATAAGGTGACTTCTTTCGGCCTGTGACAAGAATTGTTAAGCTGCACAGTTCGACAAGGTGGCTTCTTTCGGCCGTGACAAGACTTGTTATGCTGTACAGTTGGAGAAGCTGTCTTTCTTCAGCTTGTGACAAGACTTATGTTGCGCAGTTCGACAAAGTACGATCTTTCAGTCTGTGACAAGACTTGTTGTGTTGGGCAATTCGACAAGATACGTTCTTTGTGTGTGACAACATTTATGTAAATTGTCGCGGATAGATTTTTGGCTTCGCCATTACACAACGAAAGTGTCCACAAATAAATGAATAAAAATGCTTGGTTTTAAGTCTGACAAAAAAAAAAAAAAAAAAAAAAAATTAGTACTTCAGCAAATGAATAGAAATGACAATACGATTAAGAACTATATTTAGTTTTAGTCACTCAACTAATTAAGTTTATCCCCACAACTGAATAAAACCGCTTGGCAACAACAGAATAAGATACCAAAAGTGGCATAATCGTAAGCGTGCTGGTCTCGCATTCGCTTACTTGAGGGTTCGAGTCCCGCACTCCTCTCCGATTCCCAGCAGTGACTGTGAGTCACCTCGACGGGGCAAAGGTGACGGCTTCGGCCGCAGCTACTCAGCGTCTCCTGGTGTAGTAGGCTGCTCATCTACTACGTTGCACACCACTTTCACATTGGTATCACCACGATTGTGTCATCCCAATCCTTTGCACCAACACCATCGCCTCAGGACACCAGTCTATAGTCAACAGGATCACTTTCACCTGATTGGAATGACTATAATTAAAGTACTTCATCATACAGGTACTATATAATCTCGGCGAGTACTATGGCGGGGATAGAGCGCGTTCGCGGGCAACGGCACTCATCATTTTCGGCTAAACTCATCATTTTCGTCACTGCTCCACACCTACAGCAAATACCGTCATCATCATCATCCTCG
>NC_134815.1:4951499-4969667 GCF_046742065.1 Oratosquilla oratoria | reverse complement strand
GTGGGTGAGGGGGAGGAATGGATGAGTAAGAGTAAGAGAGAGGGGGAAAGAGTGAGCGGGAAGAGGATGAGTAGATGAGAGTGAGAGTGAGGGAGAGTGGGTGAAAGGAAAAGTAGGTGAGAGGGAGAGTGGGTGAGAGTGTGGATGAGGAATGAAGAGAGGCTGAAGGGGAGAGTAGGTGAAGACGAAGAGAGAATGAGGAGGAAAAGTGGGTGAGGAGGGAGAGTGGGTGAGGAGGGAGAGTGGGTGAGGAGGGAGAGAAATGCAGATTAGGATATGGGGGAAGAGGATGGGTGAGGATGGAGTCGGAAATGGGGTTTGGGGGGAACAGGGCATGCTCTGACTATACAAAAGATAAATACACAGACAAATAAATACATAAATGAAATTTAATGAATAAAAACATTAATTAGTGAAAAAGTAAACAAGTATATAAACAAGTACGCGATTAAATAAAACAAAATAAAAAACTAAACAACACTAAGGTGTATAACCAAACAAACACATGGAAAACAAACAGAAAAACATACAAGTAAATAAACAAATAGAAAACGGGAAATGGGTCTGCGTAATAATCACACGCACGCACACCTTTATTTCCATCACAGGGTGAGGTGGGTGAGGTGGGTGGGCGGTCGGGGAGGGGGGTAAGGGATTAAAGAGGGGGGAGATAAGGGGGCGTGGTCTTCTGGGGCACCGGGGCATCTGGGTATGACGTCAGCGCCACGTCACAAGCGCGTCTCTTCCTTTGTAAACAAAGCGGAGTGTCACCCTTCACATTACGTGACAGGAGCAACAAGCGCACGACTAATCCACCGGGATGACACCACTAGCGCCCATCATCATCATCATCATCAATATTACCATCATCATCATCTTCATCAACAACATTACCATCATCATCACCACCACCATCATCATCGTTGTCATCATCATCATTATCACCATCAACATCGCTACCATCATCATCGTTGTCATCCTCATCATCATCATTATCAACAATACCATCATCACCACCACCATCATCATCGTTGTCATCATCATCATCACCACCATCATCATCGTTGTCATCATCATCATCATCATTATCACCATCAACATCCCTACCATCATCATCGTTGTCATCCTCCTCCTCATCATCATCATTATCAACATTACCATCATCACCACCACCATCATCATCGTTGTCATCATCATCAACATTATCACTATCAACATCATCATCATCATCATCACCAGCATCAGTATTATCATCATCATCATCATCATCGTCGTCGTCATCGTCATCACCAGGATCAGTATTAATACTATCATCATTGTCATCACCAGCATCATCATCAGTATTATCACTATCATCATTACAACATCATCATCAGTATAACCACCATCATCTGTATTATCACTATTATCATCACCATTATCACTATCATCATCAGTATCATCACCATTAATATTATCACTATCATGTTCACCATCATCATCAGTATTATCACTATCACCACCATCATCAGTATAATCACTATCAACATCACCACCACCATCACTACCATCAATTTGTATGTCTCACTCTCAACATCACTACCAATACCGCGACACTATCATCACACTCATCATCATCACCTCCGTCATCATCACCACGGACTCGGTCCTCATCACCATCACCACCACCACCACCACCAAAGGTGCTTGCTCCTCCTCCCGCACTCGTTCAGCAAGAGAGCGTACACGACGATCATACCTCTCCGCTAGCGAGGGAAAAAAACTCTCTTATACTGGCGACCACCGACACGAACATCTCTCTCTCCCACGCCAAGACCGGGACCCCAAACGCTTCGTGGCCTCCTCTGGGTGGCTGCCGTGGGCGTGAGGGCGTGCTGGGTGGCTAAGAGGTCCTTCAGGACGGGAATAAGACAACGGGAAGGAAGGAAACTTGAAGACAACCACGACTCCGCGGCGAGCTCTGCAGGTATACACTGCTGGGGCGGACACAGCGGAACCGCCAGGGGCCAGGGAGGCGGGGGAGGGAGGGGGCCGCTTAGGGGGAGGGGGGAAGACCTCGGGAGGGGAGGGCTGGGGTGGTGAGTGGGTGGAGGAGGAGGAGGGACGTACGCCAGAGGAGGCGGTTAGCGAAGGAGATACGAATGGAACGAAGAGGACGAGGAGTAGGAAGGAAAAAGATGAAGGATGAAGAAGAAGGAGGAGGAGGAAAATATGAGAATATAGAAAAGGAGAAGGAGGAGGAGGAGGAGGAGGAGGAGAAGAGACTGGAATGGAACGAAGAGGAAAGGAGGATGGGAAGGAGTAGGAAGAGGAAGAAGTAAAAATGAAGATATGGAGGAGGACGAGGAGGAGGAGGAGGAGGAGGATGAGGAGAAGAGACTGGAATGGAACGAAGAGGAAAGGAGGATGGGAAGGAGGTGGAAGAGGAAGAAGTAAAAATGAAGATATGGAGGAGGACGAAGAGGAGGAGGAGGAGGAGAAGAGACTGGAATGGAACGAAGAGGAAAGGAGGATGGGAAGGAGTAGGAAGAGGAAGAAGTAAAAATGAAGATATGGAGGAGGACGAGGAGGAGGAGGAGGAGGAGGAAGAAGAGGAGGAACGTGCGCCGAAGGGGGTGGTTGGCAAAGGGGGAGATGGTGTGGAACAAATATGAAAGGAGGAGGAGGAGGAAGAAAAAGAAAAGTATGGGGATATGGAGGGGGAGGAGGGGAAGGAAGAGGAGAAAAAAAGAAAATTATGAGGATATGGAGGGGAGGAGGATGGGAGGAGGAGGAAGAATAAAAAGAAAAGTATGAGGATATGGAGGATGGGAGGAGGAGGAGGAGGAGGAGGAGGAAGAGGGTGAACTTACGCCGAAGGGGGCGGGTGGACAAAGAGAGATGGCATGGAACGAAGAAGAAAGGAGTAGGAATGGTGAAGGAAGAGCAGGAGGAGGAGGAGGATAAGGAGAGGAAGAGCAAGAAGAGGAGGGGGAGGAGAAGGTGGAGGAGGAGAGGAAGAGAAAGAAGTGAGGAACGAGGAGAAGCGGGAGGAGGGGGGAGGAGGAGGAGGAGGAGGAGGAGGAGGAGGAGGAGGAGGAGGAGGAGGAGGAGGAGGAGAGGAAGAGGAGAAAATGAAGGAGGAGGAGGAAGAGGGGGAGAAGCAGGTGGGGAGAACGAGGAGGAGGAGGAGGTGGAAGAGAAGGGGGAGGAGGAGGAGGAGAGGAAGAGGAGCAAGTGACGAGGGAGGAGGAGAATGAGGAGGAGGTAGAAGAGGATATGGAGGATGAAATGAAAAAGAATAAAGAGGAGGAGGAAGAGGAGGAGGTAGAAGGGGATATGGAGGATGAAATGAAAAAGAATAAGGAGGAGAAGGAGGAGGGCGTGGAGGAGGAAAAAGAGGAGGACATTGAAGAAGAGAAGAAGAATAAAGAGGAGGAGGACGAGGAGGAAGAGGAGAAATTAAAGGAGGAAGAGGAGGTGGGGAGGAGGAGGAGGAAGTGAAGAAGGAGGAGGAGGAGGTAAAGGAAGTAGAGAAGGAGAATAAGGAGGAAGAGGAGGAGGAGGAGGAGGAGGAGATGAAGGAGGACGAAAAGAAGAAGGATATGGAGGAAGAAGAGGAGAATAAGGAGGAGGAGAAAAAGGAGGAGGAGGAGGAGGTGAAGGAGGAAGAGGAGGAAGAAGAGGAGGACGAGAAGAAAGTGAAGAGGAGGAAGAGGAGGAGGACGAGAAGGAAGTGAAGGAGGAGGAGGAGGAGGAGGAGGAGGAGAAGGAGGAGAAGGATGTGTAGGAGGAAAAAGAGAAAGAGATATAGACGAAGAAGAAAAGGAGAATAAGGAGGAGGAGGAGTTGAGGAGGAGGAGGAGGAGGAAGAGGAGGAGAAGGAAGTGAAGAAAGGGAGGGGGTGGAGGAGGTGGAGGTGGAGAAGGAAGAAGATGAGGAGGATATGGAGGAAAAAGAAAAAAGCATTTGGAGGAAGAAGAGAAGGAGAATGAAGAGGAAGAGGAGGAGGAGGAGAAGGAGGAGGAGGAGGAGGAGGAGAATAAGGAGGAGGAGAAGAATAAGGAGAAGAAGAATAAGGAGGAGAATAAGGAGGAGGAGAATAAGGAAGAGGAGGAGAATAAGGAGGAGGAGGAGAATAAGGAGGAGGAGGAGGAGTAGGGGAGGAGGAGGAGTAGGAGGAGGAGGAGGAAAGGTGAGAGGAGTTTGCAAAGGTATAGAAAGGGAAAGGAAATCTGTTTTATAGAGTTTGCACGTTTAGAATCGGAGAATGGCGAGCAAGGAAGAGGAAGGAGGAGGAGGCGGAGGGGAGTGAGTGGAGGAGGAGGAGGCGGAGGAGGAGGAGGGAGTGGAAGAGGGTGAGAAAGAGGAGGAGTGTGGAATAGAAGCAAGTAGTCTCTCTCTCTCCTTCTATCTCTCTATCCCCTCTCTTTCTATCTTTCTATTTCTCTCTCTACCGCTCTGTTTCTTACTCTTCCACCTCTCCCTCTCTCTCTCTCTTCCCGTCTCTCTCTCTCTCTCTCCTTCTCTTCCTCCCGTTCTCTCTCTCTCTCTTTCTCTCCTTCTCTCTATCTCTCTTCCTCTCCCTTTTCCTCTCCCTCTTCCTTTCTCTTCCTCTCACTCTTCCTCTCTCTCTCTCTTTCCTTCTCTCTCTTCCTCCCTCTTCCTCTCTCTCTATCTTTCCTTCTCTCTCTTCCTCCCTCTTCCTCTCATTTTCTCCCACTCACTCTCTCTTCCTCTCCTTCTCTCTTCCCCTTCCTCTCCTCCCTCCCCTCCCCTCCTCTCTCTCTCTTTCTCTCTCTCTCTATCTCTCTCTCCCTCCCTCGACGCGACCCCACGCTCAATTCCAGCGACCTCGGGTCACAGCGAAGAGCCTCCTGGTGTAACTTCTTGGCATAATGTGCTTCTCAGCATGGCCAGACTGCCGACAGTGAGGCAAGTGAGTTGAGAGCTTCCTCTTCCCTCTGTAGCTTCCGCTGGCGGGTCAACTCCAGTCTGCTCCGTGGAAGTGTTCCAAGAAAGACCAGCAACAACAAAACAATAACAGACTGTACGTAGGGTAATCCTGGTATGTATGTATGTATGTATCTATATATGTATGTATTTGTGTGAGTGTGTGTATGTGTGCATGTATGCATGTATACATGTATGCATGTTTGTGTGCATATATGCATGCACATACGTATGTATGTAGGCATGTATGTATGCATAAATGTATGCATGTATGTATACTTGTATGTATCTATATATGTATACATGTATGTTTGCATGTATGCATATATATATATATATATATAATGTATACTTGTATGTATGTATATGTGTATACATGTACGCATGTATACATATGTATATTACATCACTGTATATGTATATATATTGTTGAGACGTTCTGACAGGTTGACGTAAGCGGAGAAGGAAACACAGGAGTCTTGGTCTTGAGTTTATTCCTGACTAGTTTCGCAGGTATGCTTTATCCTTCGCATAAAACATACCTGCGAAACTAGTCAGGAATAAACTCAAGACAAAGACTCCTGTGTTTCCTACTCCGCTTACGTCATGTATATATATATATATATATATATATATATATATATATATATATATATATATATATGTGTGTGTGTGTGTGTGTGTGTGTGTGTGTGTGTGTGTGTGTGTGTGTGTGTGTGTGTGTGTGTGTTGTGTGTGCGCGTGCACCCTTGCATTATTTCGTAAGCCCAAATCCCGTAAAGACAACCAATTTTTCACAATTGTTCCCAAGTCATATATACACAGATAAAATTTCCTTCCTTTTTTCAATTTTTAAGCCCAAGTTCGATCCTGACAGCTCAATCTCTTGGTATATTTTCCCATGATTAACACCAAGTTGTGTACAGACCGCCCAGATCGAGGTAGGGGTGAATTATTTTCCCTGTGTTCGGGGATTTGATCAGTGGCGATGATCAACGAGGAGGAGAGAGTGAGGAAGAGGAGAAAGAGGAAGAGGAGAAAGAGGAAGAGGAGAAAGAGGAAGAGGAGAGAGAGAAAGAGGAGAGAGAGGAAGTGGAGAGAGAGGAGGAGGAGAGAAAGAGGAGAGAGAGGAAGTGGAGAGAGAGGAGGAGGAGAGAGAGAGGAAGAGGAAAGAGAGAGGGAGAGGAGAGAGAGGAAGTGGAGAGAGAGGAAGAGGGGAGAGAGAAAGAGGAGAGAGGAATATAAGAGAGAAGAAGAGGAGAGAAGAAGAGGAGAGAGGAAGAGGAGAGAGGAAGAGGAGAGAGAGAGGAAGAGGAGAGAGAGGAAGTGGAGAGAGAGGAAGTGGAGAGAGAGGAAGTGGAGAGAGAGGAAGTGGAGAGAGAGGAAGAGGAGATAGAGGAAGAGGAGAGAAAGAGGAGAGAGGAAGATAAGAGAGAGGAAGAGGAGAGAGAGGTAGATAAGAGAGAGGAAGAGGAGAGAGAGAGAGGAAGAGGAGAGAGAGGAAGAGGAGAGGGAGGAAGATGAGAGAGTGGAAGTGGAGAGAGAGGAAGAGGAGAGAGTGGAAGATGAGAAAGAGGAAGTGAAGAGAGAGGAAGAGGAGAGAGTGAAAGAGGAGAGAGAGGAAGAGGAGAGAGAGGAAGAGGAGAGAGAGGAAGAGAGAGAGAGGAAGAGAAGAGGGAGGAAGAGAAGAGGGAGGAAGAGGAGAGGGAGGAAGAGGAGAGAGAGGAAGAGGAGAGAGTGGAAGATGAGAGAGAGGAAGTGGAGAGGAAGAGGAGAGAGAGGAAGAGGAGAGAGAGGAAGAGGAGAGAGAGGAAGAGGAGAGAGAGGAAGAGGAGAGAGAGGAAGAGGAGAGAGAGGAAGAGGAGAGAGAGGGAGAGGAGAGGAAGAAGAGAGAGGAAGAAAAGGAGGAGGAGGAAGAAAAGGAGGAGGAAGAAAAGGAGGAGGAGGAAGAAAAGGAGGAGGAGGAAGAAAAGGAGGAGGAGGAAATCAGGAGTAGCAAGGAGGCATAAGAGGAGTAAGGAGAGGGAAAAGAAGAGGAGCAGAGAGAAAGAAAAAGAGGAAGATGGAGTGAACGAGCAAAGAGGAAGAAGGATGGAAACAGGAGGAGAAGTAAATGTTGGTGAGTAAGAGTAGGAAGAAGAACAGGAGGAAGGCGAGGAAGAGGAGGAGAATGACGAGGGGCAGTAGGAGGAGTAGGAGGAAGAGGACGACGAAGAGGACAAAGAAAAACGGAGGAAAACAGGGAGTGACAAAGAGGAAGACGAAGAGGATGACAAGGAAGGGTATTAGGGAAAGGAGTCAGAGGATGAGGAAAAGCAAAAGGAACACAAAGGAACACAAAGGAAAAACAAGCAACAGCAGGCCTACTGGCCCTAACGAGGCTGTTTGTGTTAACTAAACTACACTACAGTTAAGGAAACAGGGCAACTAGGCGATAGAAATTGAACTAAGGAAACAGGGCAACTAGGCGATAGAAGATGAACTAACACTACTGCTATCACTATCCTATCCAATTAATCCAATTGCGATTAAATGTCTGGTTGTTATATCTTTTATTGCAAAGGATAATATTTTATTTGCGGATTAGATTCCAAGTATTTATCTAAGCGATTTTTAAATGTTATCGTGTTACTTTCAACGACAGTGGAAGGTAGCGAATTCCACACGTTAAAGAAGAAGTGCTTACTTTCGTTCGTAGAGAATCTTTTGCCAATTACTTTGATATCGTGGCGTCTTTTTGTATTTGATTTGTCTAATAAGTAGTGATCTTTGACATTAATGTTGTCAAAGCCTTTGAACATTTCAAAAGCCTCAATCAAATCTCCTCGCGTTCTTCTTTTTGAAAATGAGAACAAATTAAGACTTTTAAGTCTTTCTTCATACGGCAGGTTCCTCAGCCTTGGTATAATTTTAGTTAGTCTCGGCTGGACTCTTTCTAGTTTGTTAATATCTTTTTGGTAGTATGGGGACCAAAATTATACACAGTATTCAAGGTGAGGATGCACCAAGGAATTATCAAGTTTTAGCAATATCTTTTCTGATTTATTTTTGAAGAGACTTCCGATGAAGCCAACTAATTTGTTTGCTGTTTTAACAACTTCTGAGCAATGTTGACTTGGCTTCAAGTCATTTGATATTAAAACTCCTAGATCTTTTTCCTTAGTTACTGAATCCAGTATATCGCCATTCATTTGGTATTGGATGTGATCATTGTTACCTCCAATGTGCATGACTTTAAATTTGTTAACATTAAATTTCATTTGCCACTTGCTAGCCCATCTTGATAATTTTTCTAGATCGGATTGTAGAGTTTCTTTCTCTTTGGTGGTTGTCACTTTACCGGCAATTTTTGTGTCATCAGCAAATTTTGATACTTTGCAGAGGAGGAGGAGGAGGAGGAGGAGGAGGAGTACTAGATGGATGAGGAGGAGAAAGAGGAGGGGGAAGAGGAGGAGAAAGACGAAAAGGAGGAGGAATAGGAGAAAGAGGAGGAGGAATAGGAGAAAGAGGAGGAGGAGGAGAAAGACGAGGAGGAGAAAGAGGAGGGGGAAGAGGAGGAGAAAGGCGAGAAGGGGGAGGAATAGGAGAAAGAGGAGGAAGAGGAAGTGGAGGAGGAGGAGGAAGACAAGAATGAGGAGAAGAAGGAGGAAAACGAAAAGGAGTAAAAAGACGAGGAACAGAAAGACGAGGAATAGGAAGACGAGAAAGAGGAAGACGAAGAGGAGGAGGACGACGAGGGAAAGGAAGTGAGAAAGAGGAAGACGAAGAGGAGGAGGACGACGAGGGAAAGGAAGTGAGAACAAGGAAGAGAAACAAGAGGAAGAAAATGAAGTAAAGAAGAGAGAACACAAAGAAACACAAAGGAAGAACAAACAACAGCAGGCCTACTGGTCCTAACGAGGCTGTTTGTGTTTACTAAACTAAGCTACAGTTAAGAAAACGGGGCAGAAGATGAACTAACACTATTGCTACCACTATCCTATCCAACTGCAATTAAATGCCGGAGGAAGAGAAAGAGGAAGAGGAAGAGGAGGAGAAAGAGGAAGAGGAGGAGGTCACATTATTTCTACACATCCTCATGACACCCACCCTCCGTCGTTCATGAAAAGGTCTTCTCCTTCTGCACCGGATTTTTCATTCTATTCCTGGCCGGCTCCAGATCGTGGCAATCACTTGTAGTAGCGAAGGAGTTGCATGGAGGACAAACGAACAGCAGCAGACCTATTGGTCCTTACAAGGCTGTTCTGGTACTTAACTCATTATCATCATCATCATCACTATTACTACTTTTACTACTACTACTACTACTATTATTATTATCATTATTATCATTATTACCACTATCATTATCATTATTATGATTTAACCTGTCTAAAAATAATTCTTGTCGGGGATTTGCAGCTAAGTAAATGTCGAGACGTTTTATGAATACCTCTACAGTGGAACAACTAATTACGTTGGATTAAGCTGTTGAATACCGAGGCTCCATTCCATTGGATGATGGCCTGAACATGTGTCAATGGCTCCCGGCTCTTTGTTATTATCATTATCATCATTTTTATTTTCATTATTATTATTTATTATCATTAATTATTTTAATTATTATTGTTATTATCAATTATTATTATCATTATTATTATTATTATTATTATCATCATCATCATCATCATTTAACCTATCTAGAAATAAATAATTCTAGTCCGGGATTTGCAGCTAAATGTCGAGACGTTTTTGGACCACCTCTACAGTGGATAAAAATGAGTGCAATCCGTTTTTATAAATTTTCTAAAATATTTCTAAATTTCATTACAAAATTAATCCACCACCTTTTTCTAGATGTATATTTCCATTCTACTTATAATTATCTATTTATTAATTTGTTTATTTGATTATTTTGACTGGGTGGTTTTCTCTCATACAATTTTCCTTTATCACTCAGTCTTGAACTTTGTGAAACATTTTTTTTAAGTTAATAAATGAATAAATAAATGAATGAAATATTATACTTTTGTTATTTTCACCACTTATTCCACCACCGATCTATTCATTTCCTTATTCATCTTATTCGTTTGTAATTTGCCCCCAGAAAAGTTAAACCATCACCAAATCTCAATTGATGATGAAGTGGAAATTCCACAAAGAAAGTCCACCCAACACTTATATTTTAGCTTATTTCCACCACGAAAATCCAAACCACCAAAATACTTCGAAATCTCGACTGCCATAAGTCTCCAGCAAGACTGGAGAGAGAACAATGAGAAAGACAAACGGGATGAAAGGAATGTAAAAAAAAAAGAGAGAGAAAGAGAGAGAGAGAGAGAGAGAGAGAGAGAGAGAGAGAGAGAGAGAGAGAGAGAGAGAGAGAGAGAGAGAGAGAGAGAGAGAGGGGGGGGACCATGCAGACAGAGATCAGGGTGAAAAACCGGAACGCATGGAGTAGGAGGAGGAAAGGGGAAGGAGGAGAGGAGGAGAGGAAGGAAGAGGAGGAGGGAGGAGGAGGGAAGGGGGTGGGGGAGTGCGATATAAAGGAGAGAGGAGAATGGAGGTGGAAAAAATGGAGTACAATGGTTGGGTACGAAAAGAGGAGTGGGGAGGGGAGCGAGGAGGAGGAGGAGGAGGATAGGATTAGTAGGGGGGCAAAGGTGGTGGGGGGATGAAGTAAGGGAGGAAGAGGGATTTGGGGAGAAAAGAAAAGCCGCGAAGGAAGACACGAACGAAGCAGGGAAACTTGAATATTGTACAAAGAATAAATTAAAACGAGCGAGAGTAGAGAATATAATGAAGGAGTAGTCATTGTGAAACAAAACACAAAAGAGATTTTGAAAGAGTGAGTGAGCGAGTGAGAGATAGAGGTATATACATACATACATATATATATTTTTTTCAACCACATATCACTTTTAATTCCGTACCATCACAAACGAGACTGAGAATCGCTCGAAGGAGGCATCCGTTGAAATTGGTTGAAAAAGATAGTAATTGATCACTGGGAACTATTCAGTGTGTATGTATACATATATATATATATATATATATATATATATATATATATATATATATATATATATATATACATATATATATATATTATATATATATATATAGACACACAAAGAGAGAGAGAGAGAGAGAGAGAGAGAGAGAGAGAGGTGACATAGAGAGAGAGAGAGATGACAGAGAGAGAGGAGAGAGAGTGAGACAACGACATAGAGAACGAGAGAAAAGAAGATAGAGACAACGAGAAAGACACTCACATGGAGAAACGGAGATGAAAAGAAAGACAACAAGAGATAGCGAGGGAGAATAAAAGAGAGCAAGAAAGAGAGGGGGAGCTAAAAAAAAGAGCGAAAAAAATACCTCTAAAGCCAGCCGGGTCCATGACCACGCCGAAACCCACTCAACCCCATGACCGACAAAGGTTCACCTCCCGACTCCCCAATCCTGACCTCGGGTAATCGGATGAAATATCCCCGTAAACAACAAACATCGATTCACCAGTAGGTGTTCCAGGTTGTGAGGTGTTCGGCGTGTTTGTGCGTGCGTGCGTACATGTGTTCGTGTGTTTCTGCCTCAAGTTATGTGTTTAAGGTGTTTGTACGTGCGTGCGTGTTTGTGCGTGATCTCCCACCCTCTCTGTCTGTCTCTCTCTCTCTCTCTCTCTCTCTCTCTCTCTCTCTCTCTCTGTCTCTTTCAATGTGTGTGTGTGTGTGTGTGTGTGTGTGTGTGTGTGTGTGTGTGTGTGTGTGTGTGTGTGTGTGTGTGTGTGTGCGTGTGTGTGCATTTGTATATGTACATGTATGTATGTGTGTATAAGTATGTATGTGTGTGTGTGATTCACCATGGTCTTGAATAACGTGTTGGACTCGTGGCCGACATTTATCACCTTCCCGGATGAGAACTCAGGGCTCATATATGTATATGTATGTGTGTGTGTGTATGTGTGTGTGTGTGTGTGTGTGTGTGTGTGTGTGTGTGTGTGTGTGTGTGTGTGTGTGTGTGTGTGTGTGTGTGTGTGTGTGTGTGTTTCTGTGTCTGTGTGTGTGCGCGCGCGCTCTCTGTATAGACAGATATTGACGAAGATCAGGACTTTGGCACATCTACTGGCGCCGTCTGCACTTGTCCTGCCTGTCGCCAGAAGATTTTATTCACATCCGAGAAGGGTGAGGAAGGCGCTGACGGACGGGTGCTGGGGTCGAGGGCTGCCAAGACAAGGAAGCGATAAATGACTGTGTACTGGGGATTACCCAGAAGACTCCACTGACCGGTTCTGGGATTTCTAAACCCGGAGGAAAAAAGAAGAAGAAGAGGAATGAAGAAGAAGGTGAAGAAGAAGAAGGTGAAGAAGAAGAAGAAGAAGAAGATGGTGAAGAAGAAAAAAAAGAATGAAAAAGGTGAAGAAAAAGAAAAAGAAGGTGAAGAAGAAGGTGAAGAAGAAGAAGAAGGTGAAGAAGAAGAAGGTGAAGAAGAAGAAGAAGAAGAAGATGGTGAAGAAGAAGGTGAAGAAGATGGTGAAGAAGAAGGTGAAGAAGAAGAAGAAGAAAATGGTGAAGAAGAAGAAGAAGAAGAAGAAGGTGAAGAAGAAGAAGAAGAAGAAGAAGAAGAAGGTGAAGAAGAAGAAGACGGTGAGGAGGAAGAAGAAGGTGAAAAAGAAGGTGAAGAAGAAGAAGAAGGTGAAGAAGAAGAAGGAGAAGAAGGTGAAAAAGAAGGTGAAGAAGAAGAAGGTGAAGAAGAAGAAGGTGAAGAAGAAGAAGAAGAAGGTGAAGAAGAAGAAGAAGGTGAAGAAGAAGAAGAAGAAGGTGAAGAAGAAGAAGAAGAAGGTGAAGAAGAAGAAGGTGAAGAAGAAGAAGAAGAAGAAGAAGGTGAAGAAGAAGAAGAAGGTGAAGAAGAAGAAGAAGAAGGTGAAGAAGAAGAAGAAGAAGAAGGTGAAGAAGAAGAAGAAGAAGGTGAAGAAGAAGAAGAAGAAGAAGGTGAAGAAGAAGAAGGTGAAGAAGAAGAAGAAGGTGAAGAAGAAGAAGAAGGTGAAGAAGAAGAAGAAGAAGGTGAAGAAGAAGAAGAAGAAGAAGGTGAAGAAGAAGAAGAAGAAGAAGAAGAAGGTGAAGAAGAAGAAGAAGAAGAAGAAGAAGGTGAAGAAGAAGAAGAAGGTGAAGAAGAAGAAGAAGGTGAAGAAGAAGAAGAAGAAGGTGAAGAAGAAGAAGAAGAAGAAGGTGAAGAAGAAGAAGAAGAAGGTGAAGAAGAAGAAGAAGGTGAAGAAGAAGAAGAAGAAGAAGGTGAAGAAGAAGAAGAAGAAGAAGAAGAAGAAGAAGGTGAAGAAGAAGAAGAAGGTGAAGAAGAAGAAGAAGGTGAAGAAGAAGAAGAAGAAGGTGAAGAAGAAGAAGAAGAAGGTGAAGAAGAAGAAGAAGAAGGTGAAGAAGAAGAAGGTGAAGAAGATGAAGAAAGTGAAGAAGAAGAAGGAGAAGGTGAAGAAGAAGAAGGTGAAGAAGAAGAAGGTGAAGAAGAAGAAGAAGGTGAAGAAGAAGAAGAAGGTGAAGAAGAAGAAGAAGAAGAAGGTGAAGAAGAAGAAGAAGAAGAAGGTGAAGAAGAAGAAGAAGAAGAAGAAGGTGAAGAAGAAGAAGAAGGTGAAGAAGAAGAAGAAGAAGAAGGTGAAGAAGAAGAAGAAGGTGAAGAAGAAGAAGAAGAAGAAGGTGAAGAAGAAGAAGGTGAAGAAGAAGAAGAAGAAGAAGGTGAAGAAGAAGAAGAAGAAGAAGAAGGTGAAGAAGAAGAAGAAGAAGGTGAAGAAGAAGAAGAAGAAGGTGAAGAAGAAGAAGAAGAAGAAGAAGGTGAAGAAGAAGAAGAAGAAGGTGAAGAAGAAGAAGAAGAAGGTGAAGAAGAAGAAGAAGGTGAAGAAGAAGAAGAAGGTGAAGAAGAAGAAGAAGAAGGTGAAGAAGAAGAAGAAGAAGGTGAAGAAGAAGAAGAAGAAGGTGAAGAAGAAGAAGGTGAAGAAGAAGAAGAAGAAGAAGGTGAAGAAGAAGAAGAAGAAGGTGAAGAAGAAGAAGAAGAAGAAGAAGAAGGTGAAGAAGAAGAAGAAGAAGGTGAAGAAGAAGAAGAAGAAGAAGAAGGTGAAGAAGAAGAAGAAGAAGAAGAAGGTGAAGAAGAAGAAGAAGAAGAAGGTGAAGAAGAAGAAGAAGAAGGTGAAGAAGAAGAAGAAGAAGGTGAAGAAGAAGAAGAAGAAGGTGAAGAAGAAGAAGAAGAAGGTGAAGAAGAAGAAGAAGGTGAAGAAGAAGAAGAAGAAGGTGAAGAAGAAGAAGAAGAAGGTGAAGAAGAAGAAGAAGAAGGTGAAGAAGAAGAAGAAGAAGGTGAAGAAGAAGAAGAAGAAGGTGAAGAAGAAGAAGAAGAAGGTGAAGAAGAAGAAGAAGAAGGTGAAGAAGAAGAAGAAGAAGGTGAAGAAGAAGAAGAAGAAGGTGAAGAAGAAGAAGAAGAAGGTGAAGAAGAAGAAGAAGGTGAAGAAGAAGAAGAAGAAGGTGAAGAAGAAGAAGAAGAAGGTGAAGAAGAAGAAGAAGAAGAAGAAGAAGAAGAAGAAGAAGAAGAAGAAGGTGAAGAAGAAGAAGGTGAAGAAGAAGAAGGTGAAGAAGAAGAAGGTGAAGAAGAAGAAGGTGAAGAAGAAGAAGAAGAAGAAGAAGAAGAAGAAGAAGAAGAAGAAGAAGAAGAAGAAGAAGAAGAAGAAGAAGAAGAAGATGAAGAAGAAGAAGAAGAAGAAGAAGAAGAAGAAGAAGAAGAAGAAGAAGAAGAAGAAGAAGAAGAAGAAGAAGAAGAAGAAGAAGAAGAAGAAGAAGAAGAAGAAGAAGAAGAAGAAGAAGAAGAAGAAGAAGAAGAAGAAGAAGAAGAAGAAAAAGAAGAAGAAGAAAAAGAAGGAAAAAAAGAAGGTGAAGAAGAAGAAGAAGAAAAAGAAGAAAAAAAAGAAGGTGAAGAAGAAGAAGAAGGTAAAGGAGAAAAAAAAGGTCTTGGTTGGAAGACTGTAATTCCTCCAATGTCTATAAATAAAACACACAAACACACACACACTCATACACGAGTTCAAATCTAAATATGATGAATGGAAATCAAGGATATAGATATAACTATACATGGATTTGAGTCTACGTAAGTTAGAAAATTAGAGAATGGGAGACGGGACCTAACGAGCGTTGCTCCTTTCCCTGTATACTACAGTTAGGTAAATACGCACGCACACACACACACACACACACACACACTAGTATACATAAACCTATTTTGGATTAATGGTCAGACTATTGTACACTACTGTATTTAGTCTCACTATGGACCCCTACCAGGTCGGTAATTTCCTCTTATTACAATAGGTTCAATTCTCTCTCTCTCTCTCTCTCTCTCTCTCTCTCTCTCTCTCTCTCTCCCTGTGTGTGTGTGTGTGTGTAAGTGTATGTGTGTGTGTGTGTGTGTGTGTGTGTAAGTGTATGTGTGTGTGTGTGTGTGTGTGTGTGTGTGTGTGTGTGTGTGTGTGTGTGTGTGTGTGTGTGTGTGTGTGTGTGTGTGTGTCTGTGTGTGCGTGTGCGTATGTGGATGTATGTAAGAGTATGCATGTGCGTGTGTGTCGTGTGTGTGTGTGTGTGTGTGTGTGTGTGTGTGTGTGTGTGTGTGTGTGTGTGTGTGTGTGTGTGTGTGTGTGTGTGTGTGTGTGTGTGTGTGTGTGTGTGTGTGTGTGTGTGTGTCTGTGTGTGTGTGTGTGTGTGTGTGTGTGTGTGTGTGTGTGTGTGTGTGTGTGTGTGTGTGTGTGTGTGTGTGTGTGTGTGCGTGCGTGTGTGTACTTGCATTAGGGCTCATGCGCTTGTGCATGTGGATATGATGTTGCTCATATGCACGCGCGAGCCTGTATCTATGCGGCCTTCCGTTACATTGCAACGATTCTCCCCAAAAAGGTAATTAACACCAAAAAACATTTCAAAGAACACGCACGCATACGCATTCCACAAGACTGGAAAGCTACTTGACCCGCAGGAATTCGAGATCGGTTACAGAAACACGCTTACTCGTTCACACGCACACGCACGCACACACACACACTCACACACACACACACACACACACACACACACACACACACACACACACACACACACACACACACACGACAACAGTCTCCACCCACCAAGTTGCATAACAATCAACCCAACGCCTTCTCCAGACACAAACATGAGGCATAATGTGATCATGAAGGAAGGAGGAGGTGGAGGAGGAAGAGGAAGAGGAAGAGTAGGAGGAGGAAGAGGGAAAAGAGTGTGGACGGGGAAGGGGAAATAGGGAGAGGAGAAGGGGGATTGGGGTTAGGAAAGGGAGGAGGGTGTGGAGGACGAGGAGTAGGAGGAGAAGAGGGAGAAAGAGGAAAAGAAAGGAAGGAGGAGGAGAAGGTAAAAGGTGGTGGTGGGGAGGAGGGGAAGGAGGGAGAGGGGAAGAAGAGTGAAAGGAAAGGAAAAAGAGGAGGGGAGGAGGACGAGGAGTGGAGGAGGACGAGAAGGGGAGGAGGACGAGGAGGAGGGGGAGGAAGTTGAGGGAGGAGGGGAAGAAGGGAAAGGAGGAGAGGGTTGGAGGGGAGGAGAGGGTTGGAGGGGAGGAAAGGGAGGAGGGGGAGGCAGAGGGTGAGAAGAAGGGGAGGAAATATTGGAGGGGGAAGAGGACAAGAAGAAAAAGAAGAAAATAACAGGAAAAGCGGAAAGAAAAATAAAAGAAAAGTTAAAAAATAGAAAAGAATAAAAAAAAAAGAAATAGAGGGTAAAAGAAAAAAGAAAAAGAAGAAAAGACAAAAAAGCGGAAAAAACAATAAATAAACGATAAACAAAAGACAATAGAAAATATATAAAAATAGAAAAAAAGAATATGACACAAAAATGAAAAAAATGAAATAAAACCTAATTAGTGTATTATCTGATTTTTTGCTGCATATGCAAGTACAGTTGTGGAAATAGGATCCTGATACAACGCTGACCATAAGGCCTACACTAGGCAGTTCCATGGCCATATCAACATGTTCATATATCGCTCTACAGTACAGTACTCAAAGTTACGCAGCCTTTTCCGTCACCCTCTTGATCGTCTTAATTTGTCACCAAAGTTATGAGCGTGACAGTGTTGGAGATTACACCTCATGCAACAATCCAGGCTAAGCTGTCTCAGGTTCAACTCTCTACTGCTATACACTCACCCACTCTGGTCATTCTTAAGGTGGCGGCACACTAGGCATTTCTGACTAGCATGCTACTTGCTTTTGCTACTTCGTTCGAGCATAAACGACTTCGGTTACGATCTTTGTTTTGTTTTTTTTCCAAATGTCAAATTAGTCTTACGTCATATAATGAGAAACTGAATAACAAAGTACGAAAGTTAAAATACGAAAGTGAGACACTGTTGAGATGTTATTACGGAAGTCTAGAATACTGTGACCCCAAGTCGTTTCTACTCAAACGAAGTAGCAAAAACAAGTAGCATGCTAGCTTAGTGTGCCGCCACCTGGTTATACTTACAAAGATTACCGGTATAAGCCAGTAAACCAGATAGGCCTAACTGGACAGCCAGGCAAACCCTGCTGTCTAATGGTAAAAAGTATTCGGCAGCTTTAGCGAAAGGTTGTACGACCAAGAGAATAAGTGATTTAGCTACATAAGAATGAAGGAGACGGCAAGAGATCATAAGGTCTACACTAGGCAGTTCCATGTCCATTACCACCTGTCAATCCCATCCATAAAGTTGTCTAACCGTTTCTTAAAACAACCGACAGTTTCAGCGTTCACTAACTAGATGTTTACTAACCCATTCGTTAACTAATCTATTGGTAAACCAGTTCTTGAATATTTCCTTTTTAAATCTAAATTTGTCAAATTTAAATTTATTACTGAGAGTCCTGCCCTGTTGTCTTAATATGATGACCTTGTTAAAGCCACTTAGAAAAACTGAACAGAGTCACGAACGCGTGCTCACACAGAGGTTCCAAGGCTCCGTGACCACGTAACACAAGTAGAGGACACACCCAGAAACACCAAGATGGATGGGCAACAATCGAACAAATACAAATATCAAACAATCTGGTCCGGCATCGCGGAGCTTTGAACGCGGGTCCCTCTGAACTACGCGAGGATCGGGCCTGATGGTTTAGATCATATCGCTGCTACTAGCGATTTGTTCCATAAAAGTAAATATGTTTTCATCCAAACGGGTCACTCGCCCCCGACATCACCAAGCTGGTAACAC
>NC_134815.1:4923999-4946499 GCF_046742065.1 Oratosquilla oratoria | reverse complement strand
GTGCCGGTTCGCAGTGAAGCGATGCAGACATTTTTCGGCCGCGGGGGTGGGGCTGGGGGGTGGGGCTTTGGGCAAAACTCAGATTGCTGAATTAGCTGTCGAGAACGGTACCACTGCACCGCGCGCGTGTGTGTGTGACGAACGAGTCTGTCAATTAATGATTGATAAAGCCAGCCATTCAACCGTCAACAAAATATATATCATGCAAATAAACTGTCAACCAATAACTAATATATCACATCAGTTTTTGGCTCGTCAGACAATTCATATCTTATACAAAAAAGAATATATATGTATATATTTAAATAAATTGGTCACTCTCCTCAGTTGGACTGCGTCCACTAAGGCCCTGTTCACACTAGCGGTTTGAACCGCAGCGGTTCAATTACACTAAGTCAATAAAGACGTTCACACACAACCGCGCAGTTTTTCTTTGACTATGCGGTAACGTCGAAGATTCAGCGCGGTTGAAACCGCTTGTGTGAACAGGGCCTAAGAGTCTGTGAAGAGCATACGCAAGCTCAAGATTATTTTACTCGTACTTTCTTGAATGTGGTCGCATACAATACGGTTTATGTCTTAAAGGCCATTTACAAGGTCAAACCAGGTTTGTCAAACAAATGTCTGAAGTGATATTCGCCCGTGTGAATGGGATATTTGGTTGTCAAACATGTTTGTCCCCCATTCACACGGTCAAACCACTTCAAACACTTGTTTGACAAACCATTTGACTATGTAAATGGCCCTTTAGCTCTACCCCCACTATTCTATCTGAGCAATACTTAAATAGATAGAAAATTAATAACCAGTAAATAAATAGAGAATATTAACAGAATGTAAAATAGACACAAATTGTTGGTTGATGTTTTCAAGATTAATCCTTTAAGCCTTTGACAACCTCCCATAAGGTTTTATTCACCCAAAAAGAGTCCCTGATTTAGTTACAAATTGTATCTTGGTTATCCTCTTGGGTCGTCAAATTTTGTGAATTTGTAAAAGCCGGAAGACGACTTCGCCTACACCATTCTAGACTTCCCTAAGTCCAACATTGTCTAATATTCGTATTCTAGGTTTAACTTTTCTTAGTTCGTCATTCAGCTTCTCAGTGTATGAGGCAAAGGTGACTTGACATTTAGAGATTCGGAAAATAAAAGATTGTAACCGAAGCCGTTTCTGGTTAAACGAACTCATCTGAGTCGTGATAGCGTGACGTCAGACGATTTCATTCAGCTGAAGACTTCTCAAGGCGGAGGTGTTGATCGAACATAATAACACTGGATTCGCAAACTACAAGTATGTTTGGTCGGTACGATTATCGCTCAACGAAGGTCGTCAAACGATTGTATAAAACACTAATTCTTTATTAATCTTAGCGCCAGTCGCTCGAAGCAAAAGAGCCCCATTAAAAAACATAGAATAATTACTCTAGAAAATCGTTTGACGATCATCGTGGAGCCATGGACGATCATCGTTGAGCGATCATCGTACCGAGCAAAACAAGCATTCGGTGTTGTCCGCATGCTAGACGATTAGCTCAGGCCAGGTTTGTTTACTTTAGGCCTTATTTTGGGGTGCCATATCTGATAAAGATCTATTTAGAAATAACGGCGGAATAAAACAACTATATATATATATACATATATATATATATATATACATATATATATATACATATATATATATATATTTATATATACATATATATATATATACATATATATATATATACATATATACATATATACATATATATATATATATATATATATACATATATATATATATACATATATACATATATACATATATATATATATATATATATATATATATGCACAAATTTCACAGGGCACACGTGAATCACAAATATGTAAAATCCACTAGGAAGAGGAAAAACACAGAGTCCGAGCGCTTCCGTGATATATTCACATTATCAAGGAATACAGAAAATACGTGAATATATCACAAAAGCGCTCGGACTCCGTGTGTTTTTCCTCTTCCGAGTAGATTTGGCATATATGCATATATATATATATATATATATATATGTATATACAGTATATATATATATATATATATTTCAATAATAAACAACAATTTACCGAATAAGCCGTAGGAGCTACAAACGATCTCCAACTTGGAGATGAAGTAACTCCCGAAAATTCTAAATACAGTGCTTGGAGTTCAGCTCCAAGTTGGGGATCTTTTGTAGCTCCCACGGCTCAGTGGGTAAGACGTTGGTTTGGCATTCAGCGAGACCTTTGTTCGAAACTCGGGGCGACGACTGCCGGAAATCATTTGATTGATACTAGCTGTTACTAGCGATTCACTTCAGGTGTGTATGTATATATATATATATATATATATATATATATATATATATATATATATATATTATTGCTCTCGTTTATCCTCTCGTATTACCATGGTATTGCCTAAGAAAATCGACCCTTGCCTTGATTAACATTATGACCATTATTTCAGCCACATGTCATTCTGGCTGACGCTGGGATAATTTCATTTGACTGACATAGACTTCACTGAAAAACCATCCTTCCCACCAAATTCACTCTTCCCCAAATGATCTTCCAATCCCTTTCCCGTCCTCTGAGGTCCTGCATATTATTCTAACGCCTTCAGCATCTAGTGGTGATTATTCATTTATCCTTCCTGTCTTCTGACAATCTTATTCGGTGCACGTAACCCCTTCGTTGCAATGAAAAAATATATATTTTACAGACCTGAGGCTTCACTGCAGGACCACCGGCCTAATCCTTGATGGAACGACACAGCCTCCAACGTGCATTTTGTCCACTCTTCATCTAAGTTAAACAGACTATTGTTCTTGACAATTTTATCCGGTGCAAGTAACCCCTTCGTTGTAAAAAAACAAAAACAAAAAAAAATGATATTGCACAGACCTGAGGCCCCACTGCAGAACCACCTGCCTAACCGTTGAGGGAACGACACAGCCTCCAACGTGCGTTTTGTCCGCTGTTCTTTTCTAAGTTGAACAGACTATTGTTCTTTGTTCATGAACAAAAACATCCGTGGAGCTTCGCCGTATATGCGGATCAAGCCTTGACCGGCGAGACGCCAAGTCCCACGGAGTTCATCTAAGTTGACTAAAGGTTAGATGCGCCCACGCCCACGCCCACGATGTGCGTTCGATTCGCGACGGAGACGATTGCGATTTTATCATTTTCATTTTTATTTTTTATTTATATATTATTATTATTATTTGTATTTTTCGCTTTTATCATTACTTTTATTCATTTATCATTATCATTTAGTTTTCATTTATCATTTTCATTTTATTCATTATTATTTTCATTGTTATTATCATCACTATCATTATCACATCATTACCATCATCATTATCATCATAAGAAGAAGAATCATTATCATTATCATTATTACTATTATATATATATATTTTTTTATTATTCCCAGTATTATTATTATTGGCTACCTCGCTTGTAAAGGGGGAAAAGCCATTGGTATATACATATATATCATCATCATCATCATTATTATTATCATCATTATTACTACTATTATCATAATTATTGTCATTTTTATCATTATTATTATCAGTTACTATCATCTTCACTATTATTACTACTAATATGATTATCATTGTCATTTTTATCATTATCATTATTTGATCATTGTTATCATCATCTTCATGATCATCATTGTTGTTTTCTTGCGGACAATGGCTTTATGTCGGCAAGCTTATAATCCGTCGCAATACGCGAGACTTTGACGTCATGACATCTGTCAGCCAATCAGATCAAAGCCTCCGATCATCTCAGCCAATCACAACAAATATTCCTGTAAACAAGTGACACAAACGCTACCCGACGTACAGTCCCCTTCACCTGAAGCTGATAAATACTTGGAGTATACAATACTGTATATCGTAAGAGTGTATTTATGTATGTAATAAAATCAGGGAATATACGAAATATATAAACAACTGAAATACACTAGATTAGACTAAATGAGTGTTCATCCAACTTTACTCAGAAGCCCCGCCCATTTAGTAATCCCTACTTCCTGATTGGTTGATACGATTGCTACCAATAGTAGACGTTGTTTCTTTAATATACAATATGCAATCAAAGCCATGCAAAATTTAAAATGCATTCACAGTACCCTTCAACTTTTTAGGGGTAAGGAGCTCTCTCAGATTAATAAAATCCACTGGCGTCATTTGAAATATACAAGACACACAGAAATGAATAGTGAGGAGTTTCCACTTCTGGTAAGTCAAATCTACATTAATGCATAAATTGATATTCGCGAACTGGTTTTATTCTTTGTATAAGCAAATAGACACAGACACACACATACATACACAGAGGCACACACACATACACATACACAGGCTCACACACACACACACACACACACACACACACACACACACACACACTGCGGTAGGGTGGTGTCTGGCTGTCTCGCAAAGAGGCTGCAGCAGATCCGAGGTGAATACACACACACACACACACACACACACACACACACACACACACACACACACACACACACACACACACACACACACACACACACACACACACACACACACACACACAGGCGGTTCCATTCAGACGAGAGGATCCCCGATGCGGAGCGCCCGCTATGGATCCATGCGGGGCGTGAGCCCGGATGAATCGGGCGTGGGCCCGGCCGAAGGAACAGAGTGTGTATGGGATTGGGTGTCCTTGCTGCGGGCTTGGGCGTGAGGGCGTGCCGCCGTCGACAGTATCAAGTATCATGCAATATTTACTAGAACGTTCACAGTTAAAAAAAAAAAAAAAGAGAGAGATAACCTGTTGCATGTGTTCCTAGAAAAAACATTTCTAAACATATATCTACATATATGTATTATATATGTATTATATATATATATATATATATATATATGTATATATTATATATATATATGCAAAAGAGAGCAAGTTCGGTGAGAGAGCAGACTAGAAAGATATTGTGGAGGCGGTGAAAGAGAGGAAGTGGAATGGGCCAGGTAAGATATGTATATATATATATCTATATATATATGTATATATATATATAATATATATATATATATATATATATATATATATATATGTGTGTGTGTGTGTGTGTGTGTGTGTGTGTGTGTGTGTGTGTGTGTGTGTGTGTGTGTGTGTGTGTGTGTGTGTGTGTGTGTGTGTGTGTGTGTGTGTGTGTGTGTGTGTGTGTGTGTATATGTATGTATATATTCTTATGTGCATGTATGTACGCATGTACGTGTATATGTATTCATGTATGTATGTATTCATGTATGTATGCATGTATGTATACATGTGTTATGTATGTATGTATGCATGTGTGAATGCATGTACGTATTGTATGTGTGTATGTACCCATGCATGTATGTATGTATGTACGTACGTATACAGTGTTCCAGTAATGTATCTTTACCGAGGAGTAAATTGTATAGATGAACCAAAGAACTTATATTAGTTCGGTACGGTTGATCGAGACGAATGGCTGTTGCAAAGGACATTAAGCTACACACTGGTGTAAGTCGAGGCCCCTTCACACGAGCGGTTTCAACCGCCGCGGTCTGAACGGCGGCGGTTTCAATTCCGATGGAAGTCACTGGAGGCGTTCACACACAACAACTGGGCAGTTTTTTCCTGAATATGCGGTACCGCCGCGGTTTCCGCGCGGTTTAAACCGCTCGTGTGAGCAGCCCTAAGATTCAAGGCACTGCTTGCCATAAGCCGAGATCTATAAAAAAATTTGTATGCTAAATTTTGACATACACAATATACATCATATACATGTACATATATGTTACATGTCATATAATATATGTAAATTCTACAAATTTTATATATATATATATATATATATATATATATATATATATATATATATATATATATATATATGTCATGATTTATGTACATCTTATTAACATCATATTTATGTTGTGTATCATAAGACTTATGTACATATTAATATTATGTACATATTATACGTTATATGACTTATGTACATCATGTTAATGTCATATACATGTTAAGTCATATGACTTATATGCATCATATTAATATCATATATATGTTATATGACTTGTGTGATATGGTTTAACGTCACAAACTTCTCCCATCGGAAGGCTAGGACGGTGCCCCTTACAGAGGACTTTGTAGCGTGAAATTGAATAAATCATGCCCTTGGTTCAACTTCGCCGGTAGTAGGGTTCAAGCCGCCTTCCCCTTGACCTTCGCCACAAGCTACGAGGCCCTAACCCGCTCATGTACATGTTATATGTTATAAGGCTTATGTACATTACATTAATCATATATATGTTATATCTCACATGATTTATATACATCATATTATTATATATATGTTAAATGTTATATCTCTATAGTAAAGGCTATATGGCCAAGCAATCCAGCAAATGGAATGGTTCCGACTTGATTCCAAATATTGGAACTGTGACCGATTTGTTCCAAATCCGACTGAACTGGAGACAACATAAGAATATGGTCACTGATAAAGAGAATATGTGAATGTATAATTAATCAAATGAATAGATAAATAAATATATAAATAAACAAATAAGTAAAAAAAATAATGAAAAAAGAGTAAATATATAGGAAAATGAATAAATTGTCACTGATAGAAAAGAAAATTATATAATGTAGATAAATGAATAAATAAATGGATGAGTATATAAATGGATGAATATATAAATTATTGAAAATATGAATAAATGGATGAATATATAAATGAATTAATGAAAAACTGAATAGGTGAATATACAAATAAATAAATAGATAAATAAATGGATGAATATATGATTAAATGTATAGATGAATAAATAGAAGAATAAATTAATAGAAACAATCAAATAAAAGATAAATAAAAACAAGTAACTACATAGAAAAATAAACGTTTAATCAGACGTTATTTACACCCTTTTTGAGAAGAGAAAATTACTTACTGTTCTGCAGAATAGGTCTTGGTAGTCTGGTCAACTTACCTATAAATAAAAACAAAATGACATTAATAAGATGTACATAATATCGGAAATCAAAGATTACAAAGGATTACAAAGGAGCATGCCGACAGGGGACCTTTGGATGCAAATTTGACGCGACATAAAGAAGGAATCCATCAGGAGGGTCGAAACCTACCTACAGAAAAAAATAACAATAAATGGATTTGATTTTCTTTCGTAGACGCTTAGTACAGCTCCTCTCAGATTTCGAAAAATATCCAATATCCTACAAATCCTAATCTTCAATTTTCAATCCATTTCTTCATTTTGTATTTCAAATCATATCATTCGTATACGCGATATCTGGCCGAGTGGGTTAGAGCGTCTCTACTTGCGGCGGAGGTTGAGATGACGGCAGTTCAAACCCTGCCGCCAGCGAGTTGGACCAAGGGCATGGTTCATCGAGTTCCACGCTACAAAGTCCTCTGTAAGGGGTACCGTCCTAGCCTCTTGATAGGGGGAGTTCGCGACGTAAAACCGAAACGATATTTAGTACTTTCCATAATCTATTTTTCTCTGATTCAAAGAATAAAAGTCATTTTTATATTTATTCAATGTCTTCCTCTTTCGTTCATTCATCCCTGACTTTTATTCAGAACGAATGATCAGTCAATCAACACCATTTCGCATTCTAACGAGGAATACACACACACGCACGCACACACATACATCCATACACACACACACACACACACACACACACACACACACACACACACACACACACACACACACACACAAAAATCCGAAGTCCATTTGCTCCATGCATGGGGGTGTTGTCTGCCCAATCTGTACTCCATTAGGGACTTTGGCGACACCCCCAAGGATCACAATCACGCAGTAATCTTTATGGTTGGAGGCCAGTCTCCTCTCTAATAAAAATGTAGATGTTGTAGTTTAGCCTTAATGGTCCACTGCAGGACCAGCCTATATCCGTGAAGGATAATGCAGCCTCTGTACCTCACCACGGTGGGCTAAACCCGGCTTGGTATGGTATAGTATGTTATGTTATGTTATATTTTGTAATGTTATGGTATGGTATGCTATGGTATGGTATGGTGAGAATTGTTGCATATGAGGTTTTTATAGTATGTTGGTATGGGTGTGGTTGTGAATGAAGACTGGAATCAGTGTAATCAGCTGGACCCTACTGATGAGGTGCTAGCACATACATGCGACGCTGACCTACCGCACCCCTTAATGTCAGCTGTGGCGGAGAGGAGCTGGAAAGAGTAATGACCAATTCTAACTCATGCTCTCTTTCTTTTATGCATATTTCCTTAAATCTCCCCTTTGCCACCTCTACAACTTCTCTTTGGTGCGATGCTGTCCTCAAGCACAAAAGCGCCGTTTATTTTTCATCAAACTTCAATTTGTTTCCAATACCATGCTGGCGATAAAGACAGAACAGAAAAATAGAAGGAACAAGCAGCTGCCACGCAATAGGCAAAAAATAAATACAAATGAAATAAAACAATAGTTGAGAAATGAATAGATAAGCAAATAGATAAATAGAAATAGAATAAAAATAAATAAATGTATCTGAATGATCAAGTGAAAATAAAGAAGGAGGAAGAAAGAGGAGGAAGGAGAGGAAGAAGAGGAGGAAGAGGAATAAGAAGAGGAGAAAAGGAATGAGGAGGAGGAGTAGGAGGAGGAGGAAGATATAGAATTGAAAGAAGAAGGAGCAGAAGATGATGAAGAGGAAGAAGAAATAGAAGAAGAAGAAGAAGAAGAGGAGGAAGATGAAGAAGAAGAAGAAAAAGGAGGAGGAGGAGGAGGAGGAGGAGGAGGAGAAAAAGAAGGAAAGCCAATCCAGCCCATGGACGTCTCGGTCGTCCGTTGATCTATCAGTCCATCCATCTATCCCGGGCTGTCACCCGGGACCATTTCAACCTTCCTCATCCCATTCTGGAACACAATGCGGCTCTGCATCCCGGCCCCCCACATATCGTTATCAGTTTTCCTCACTCGTGCCCTCTTCGTCCTCGGCCCAAGAAGATGATCCCGTCCTTCCCTTCTACCTTCTTTCTTTTCAACCCTACCTCATTTCCTTTCCCTTCTTTCTTCTTCCTTTCCTATCATTTTCTCCTTCACCCGCCTATCCCTCTCTGCCTTCTTACCTTACCTCCTTTTCTAATTTTTTTCAAACTGTCCCGGTGGATAGAAATAATGGTTACTTTATATATATATATTTATATATATATATATGTATATACATATATATGTGTGTATGCATATATATATATGTATATGCTCACAAGAACACAGGTACGTGCGTTGACTTATGCAATGTAGAATACTTGAAAAAAAAACTAACGAAGCAGAGCGCTTTCGTATATTACATCTTCATTGCAAAAAGTACTTTTGCACTGAAGATGTAATATACGAAAGCGCTCTTCTTCGTTAGTTTCTTTTTTCCAAGTGCTCTACTTTTATATATATATATATATATATATATATATTATATATATATATTATATATATATATATATATATTATTATATATATATACAATATGAGGTTATACGACACTGTACCAGTTTCGAACACTGGAATAGACTTAGTAACTGTGTAGTGACCACGGAAACTATCGGTTGTTTTAAGAGATCAGATAACTTTACAGATAGGGATGACAGGTGGTAATGGAAAAGGAACTATATAGTGTATGCTTTATGGCTTCTTGCAGTCTCCTTCATTCTCATGTTCTTATGTTCAACTGTACTTCCGGTCATGACTTCCCGGTACGGAATAAACGCTTCCATGCAGACTTCCATCTCATCCCTTTCCTTCATACTTTTAGGCCTCCCTCCCTTTTCTTGTACGGACCCGTTCCATCGCCCTGGGCCTCCGATCTCCCGTTCCATTATCTGTTCCGTTATGCCCCGTCCATCTTCCGTTATGATCTCCGCTTCATTCCGCCAGCCTCCTCCCGGCAGAAGTCTTGCTCAACAGTGGTCCGACATCGTCTTGCCATTCTTATGGTAATGAGCCCCTAGCGGAGGGATATTTGTATATCTATGAATGTATATGTGTGTGTGTGGTATGTGTGTATTCGCCTTGGTCTTCACCTTGGTCTTTTGGATCGCGTGATGGACTCATGATCGACAGCTATTTCCCTCTCGGAAGAGAGCTCAGAGCTCGTATAACCGATCTATGGGTAATGCTATGATCTATGGGTAATGCTATGTGTGTGTGTGTGTGTGTGTGTGTGTGTGTGTGTGTGTGTGTGTGTGTGTGTACGCGTGTATGATACTGTGACCTTAAACACATTTCACACCATTTTTTTGCCCACGAAAGACAATAGAACTATTTGCACTATTGTTATGTAATTCAAGCTTTAGCGGGGTCCGTTCCCGGTTCCACTGAATTAACAGGCCGAGACGTTATCCACTACACCAGCGAGCCGTGTGTGTGTGTGTGTGTGTGTGTGTGTGTGTGTGTGTGTGTGTGTGTGTGTGTGTGTGTGTGTGTGTGTGTGTGTGTGTGTGTGTGTGTGTGTGTGTGTGTGTGTGTGTGTGAATGACGTGAACTTCCGCTGCTGGAAAGGACTCGAACTTCGTTCATTTGAGCGCGCGGGCCAAGACGCTAACCTCTGGCCCACCACATCACCCGCCGTGAGCGCACGCAGTGAAAAAAAAATTATCATTATTTTTTTCATATTTATTAGCCTTATCAAGACAAAGACTCCCTTGTATTTCATACGACTATTGGTGACTCCCGGTTGCCCAGGTTGTTCGAATGTGAAGGTGACGGCCTCGGCCGTAGGTAAGGGCCTAATGGCGCAAGGTACCCTTTTCCTCCAATGCACACCAGTGGTGAAAAATTTGGACTCCCCCATAAGACTGAGTGATGAAAAATTTGGACTCCCCATTACGAGACCTTCCTTCCTTGCACTCTTAAATTATTTTTCTTTCTTACCTCACCCCTTTAAAGATATCTCCCTTTAACACACACACACACACACACATGTACATTAGGTAACCTTATGGATAGGGATGATAGGTGGTAACTGATATGGAACTGTCTAATGAAGGCCCCATGGTCTACTGCAGTCTCCTCGATTGTTATGTTCTTCTGTTAACCCTTAGATATAGCCACGAGGCGACTCCAGGCGTAGACTCCTTACTTTTTTTTTCCTTCAACACGCATGTTGGATGAGAACCTGAGAATATAGGAACATCCGTTTGACGTAAGGGTGTGCCGATTAATCGGCATCGGCAAGAATACTTTTATTGTGAATCGGCATCGGCGAGAATAGTTTTTTTTTTTTTTTGAGAATCGGCATCGTCATCGGCCGATTCACCAAACAAATGCTGATTCTTGCCGATGCCGATTAATCGGAACATCCCTAGTAAGACGGACTTCCGCCTTCCCTTTCACTCCTAATCTGGAAACCTCCGTCTGTTTCCTTTCTGTGAAATTCTTCATCTGCTACCTTCCTCTTCCATCCTCTCTCCCCTTAAACGGTATGGGGGATGAGGGTGTTCCTCAGCTGAACAAAATCCTATGGCTACAGCCAGGTACAAGACCTGACCAACAATCTAAACCTAAGGCGCAGGTGACGCAGGCTACACAGGCGACGCAGGCTACACAGGCGATGCAGGCGACTCAGGCTACATAGGCGACACAGGTGACACAGGCGACACAGGCAACACAGGCGACGCAGCACAGAATAAAGGCAGTCTTCCCGTCACTGAATTGAAGCACAGTTTGAACTTCTCTCTCACATGAAATGCTTCTAGATCAGCGTTTCCCAAACTTTTCCAGTACGTGACCCTTTTCAGTGGCACCAGTCCTATGATGACCACAACCAGCCTTCTGAAAACGTACTAATTTTCTATATCGCAGATACCGTATTTTGACAATTAAAAGATCAATCACAGCAGAGACAGCATTGAATAATATATTATATGTATATATATATATATATATATATATATATATATATATATATATATATATACATATATATATATATATATATATATATATATATATATATTATTGTTTATTAATGCTTACAAGGATTGATTTAATCATGCGTTTTAATGAGAAGGATGTATTTTCTTTTTTTCATACAAATAAATATGCGGGTCTGTGTGGCTGAATGTACGTACATACACTTGGACCCTCCATGACCCCCAGATAAAGGCTCATGACCCGTTTGTGGGTCACGACCCACAGTTTGGGAACCCCTGTTCTAGATGTGCTATATAAAACTTAAACCAACTCTCGGAGAAAGATAAGTTGAGATACAGACTGACCCGTATATTTCGACCACTAACTGTGGTCCTCTTCAGCTAGTGGTCGAAATATACGGTTTAATCTGTATCTCAGTTTATCTTTCTTCGATGGTGGGTTTAAGTTTTATTTTACTCGTGTGCTACATCTACGTTACTTGATATATATATATATATATATATATATGTATATATATATATTATATAATGTATATATATATATATATATACATATATTATATATATATATATATATATATATAATGTATATATATATATTATATATATATAATGTATATATATATATATAATGTATATATATATATATATATATATATATATATATATATATATATATATATATGAGTGGAAGAGCGGTGAGCTAAACATAGGGAATAGTTGGAGTTTTATTCACTGACATTTCGTCCTTACCAGGACATTCTCAAAGTACATAAACTTTGAGAATGTCCACGTTAGGACAAAATGGCAGTGAAAAAAAAAAAACTGTTCTCTGTGTTTAACTCACCACCCTTCCACTCATTTGTCTTCCATACATCAATATATATATATATATATATATATATATATATATATATATATATATATATGTATATATATATATATATATATCCCTTTGGATGTGATGAAGTTTGTCCTCCAGTGACGTGGGTTATTTCTATGACCAGATAAAAGAACAGATAAAAATAAAGGCAGGGATAAATATACTAATTAATATGCAATTAATAAATCCAAAACAAATGTATATACATGTAGATAAATCTAATGAAATCATAATTTATACTCCAGTTAAAAAGAATAGGAAACTGGTATTCAGTCATGGCACTTTTCTTTCTTCTTCGTCTTTTTTTTTTTTTTTGTGTGTGTGTGTGTGTTTGTGCGCATATTCGTTGTGTCCGGCCAATCTCTGTGCTTACCATTGAAACCCTCACCCACCAAAAAATAAAAGAAAAAAGAAAAAGAAAAAAAGAGAAAAAAATAAGAAAATAAAGTAAAAATAAGTAACAGATAAATATGACAATAATGAAAAGAAATAAAAATTAAGTAATAATAATGATAATTATAATAATAATAATAATATAATGATAATGATAATAAATAAATTGATAAATAATATATATATATATACATATATATATATATATATATACATATATATACATACATATATATATATATATATATATATATATATATATATATATATATATATATATAGAAATAAAAAATAAATAGATAAACAAATAACAAGAAATCGGGAACCCACCACAGGCACTTAAGGGTGGACCCAGCGTCGAGCGGCGAGGCCTCCTCTACGGTCGCCCTCGGACATCAGAGCTAACGTACCACGCGGCCGCGCGCGCTCCCCGAAGTGGGCGGGATGAGGGAGAGCCGCGCCCGCGCTGGGAGAAGGGTGGGAGGGAGAACAGCAGGAGGGGTCTGAAATGGTTGGGCGTGAGATGGAGGTGGGTTGGGAGTGGGGTTTGGTGGGTTGGGAGTGGGTCGAGATGTGGAGTGAAGAGATGAGAAAGTGGGGTAGACAAATCACAAGATTCTTTGGGCAAGATGTTTTGTACCACACGAGCGCATAATGATCCTTTAAAGGAACACAAATGACAATATATATATATACGTTATCCATGAAAACTTGATTTTCTTTCGTTACTATGTACTATATGCACACGATTAACAAACAAATCTAAAAATTTTACGCATAAATGTCATACAAAATTTATGTTCCTTTAAAGGAGCATTATGCGCTCGCGGGTTAAGACAGAAAAGGTGACACAAACACAGGCTCTCAGCAGACTATGTTTGCTATCTCTACAAGAGATCACTAAATCGGGTTATAGGAGAAGAAAAAGGGGAATAGGTGATTGGAGATTTTGCAAAGGACTCAGATGATCTAAAAGTTGATCAGCTAGTCCGAGCAGAGTGCGGGGTGATCTAATAGAGGGGCTCAAGGGGATCAAAGGCTTTAACAAGGGTGACGCAAACAAGGTCATCATATTAAGACAACAAGTGAGACTCGTAGTAATGGATTTAAATTGTACAAACTTAAATTTAAGAAGGAAATAGGCAAGAACTGGTTTACTAATAGGGTTGTCAGCGAATGGAACAGACTTTGTAACCATCTAGTTAGTAAGCGCTGAAAGTATTGGTTGTTTTAGGAAACGCTTAGACAGCTTTATGGATGAAGATGACAGGTGGTGATGAACTCGTTATGTCTCCAGAGGGAGGTGTGGGGCAAAATATTTGGACGATAACTGCAGCTCCTTCAAAGACAATTAGGGCGAAGAAGAAATACAATTCTTTCATGCATTTGTATATATATATATATATATATTAATATATATATATATATATATATAAATGTATATATATATATATATGTATATATATATAAAGTCTGGGTACATGGTAAAAAATACATAATTCTTCAAACAAAACAGTTTTATTCAATTTTAATCTTGATAAATAATGTTTTCAACATGATTTCCATAATTTTCAATGCACAATTTGATGCGTTTTACAAAATTCAGGTGGACCCGATGAAATAGGCTCTCATTGCCGTCGATTTCAGTACACTGACTGGTAATGCGTTCTCTCACATGGTTTAAATCAGTAATCTTCATCGAGTACACCTTCTCTTTTAGCATGCCTCAGAAAAAGAAGTCAAGGGCAGAAAGGTCTGGTGAATGAGGGGACCACTCCACATGACCTCTTCTTCCAATCCAGTGATTAAAAATAATAAAAATAAATTAATAGTAAAATCTCCTATGTACCCAGACTTTATGGACACCCTGTTTATATATATATATATATATATAATATATATATATATATATATATATATATATATATATATATATATATATTCTGCATGAGGGGACGGCCTTGCTGAGGATGTGCTGTGTCTTGCTGGATTGCTTCTGACCCAGGGATGCAGGGATGACCCGTCATTTAGGAGGAACCAAGATGAGAAGGAGGGAGAGGTGGTGAATGGGAGTGGAGTATGTGGAGATGAAATGGGCGGGAATGGATTTATGCCTTTGACTTTGGCTGCCTCCCTTGTAAGGGGGAAAAAGCCCTTGGTATATAGAAATAGACAAAAAAAAATAATAATACTTAAGTCTTCGAAAGGAGTCAGTGATATCTACGATGATTTGGTTTTTATAATTTTTACCATAGATTTGGGGAGATATTTCTATTGTCATAGGGCTTCTGACTGTGTGTACGTGTGTTTGCTTGCGCATGCGTGTATACGGGCACGTGTGTGTATGTGTGTGTGTGCTACATGTGTAAGCGTGTGCATACGCATCTGTGTGAATTTCTGGTCGTTTGTATGCGCGTGTACGAGTGCCTACGGATGGAGGAGGAGGAAGGAGAAGAAAAAGAGGAAGAGGAACAATAGGAAGAAGAGGAATAAGAGGAAGAAGAGGAAGAAGAGGAAGAGGAATAAGAAGAGAAGAGGAAGAAGAAAAGGAGGAGGAAGAAAAAGAAAAGGAAGAAGAAAAGGAGGAGGAAGAAGAGGAAAAGGAAGAAGAGGAAGAGGAAGAAGAAGAAGAAAAAGAAGAGGAAGAAGAAGAAGAAGAAGAAGAAGAAGAAGAAGAAGAAAAGGAGGTTGTCCCGGGTCTTGGAGTGTGTCGAAGTTCGCTCACTCAACAGAGTGGGGGATGACACTGGCCCGTACCTGGAAGAAAGACGGCGTCTTCCCTGTATAAGGTCAAGATCCTCTCCCTCCGCCCGCCTTACACGACGGAGGTCGGACCGAAGATATTTTCGTGCTTTTTCGGTTCTCCTGTAACCCACGGAGGATAAAGAGAGAGAGAGGGAGAGAAGACAAAGAAGAAGGAGGAGCAGAAGGAGGAGGAGGAGGAGGAGGAGGAGGAGAAGAAGAAGAAGAAGAAGAAGAAGAAGAAGAAGAAGAAGAAGAAGAAGAAGAAGAAGAAGAAGAAGAAGAAGAAGAAGAAGAAGAAGAAGAAGAAGAAGAAGAAGAAGAAGAAGAAGAAGAAGAAGAAGAAGAAGAAGAAGAAGAAGAAGAAGAAGAAGAAGAAGAAGAAGAAGAAGAAGAAGAAGAAGAAGAAGAAGAAGAAGAAGAAGAAGAAGAAGAAGAAGAAGAAGAAGAAGAAGAAGAAGAAGAAGAAGAAGAAGAAGAAGAAGAAGAAGAAGAAGAAGAAGAAGAAGAAGAAGAAGAAGAAGAAGAAGAAGAAGAAGAAGAAGAAGAAGAAGAAGAAGAAGAAGAATTTTTTATGGTGGGGTTGTTGACTAAATCGGATTTGGTTAGGTTAGGTTAGGCAAGATAAGGTTAGATAAGGTTAGGTTAGACAAGGTTAGGGAAGTTAGATTAGGTAAAGACAGACCAACTTTGGGTAGGTTAGATTAGTTAAGTTAATGTCAAATTAGGTTAGATTAGGTACAGTTAGGCTAGGTTAAGCTAGAATAGGCTTTCCTAAGTTTTCTATGAGGATAGGAGAGAGACCCTCATACTATGAGGTTACACATATGCGGTCGAAGCTTTTTCTCCACATGGTTAGATAGCCGAGGCAAAGGACAATCACCAGTAGCCGGTAATTATTTTGCATTTTGTCAGAAATATCCGGCGTCTCCATTGATCATTCGGTTTAACGTCGCGAATTCCCCCTATCAGGAGGCTAGGATGGTGCCCCTTACAGAGGACTTAGTAGCGTGGAATTTAATGAACCATGCCCTTGGTCCAACTCGCTGGCGTCACCTCGACCTCCGCCGCAAGTAGCGACGCTCTAACCTGCTCGGCTAGTATTGGTAGTACGTAGTAGGGTCACAACAGTTTCAGTGTGTTGTTCCTCTTAGCTCTATCACTATTTCTGCATTTATATCACCCTCCACCGCATCGTCTCCTCCATCCTCACCTTCAGTCCCCCATCTCCACCCTCAATTTCCATCATCTCCACCAAAACTCCACTCTTACCCTCAACTCGCCCTCTCATCCCCACCAACATTCCCATCTTCGTTCCTGTCCCCCCCTCCCTCTCTTCCCCCTCCCTCTCTTCCCCCCTTTCTCTTCCCCCTCCCTCTCTTCCCCCCTCCCCCCTCCTCCCTCCCCACTCACACCCCACACTCGTGTTTTGCATGGATAACATGGGGGTTGGTGCCTCTCCACGTAACACCTGTGCAATGACTCATTCCGAACTGACCCGTTCTCTTCCCTTCTTAATCATCATCACCACCACTCCTCTTCCTGCTTCCACTCTTCTTCCTACTCCTTCAACTTCCTCTCTTCTTACTCCTCTTTTTCCTCTTCTCCTTTGACTCCTCTTTCCTCTCCTCTTCTTACTCCTCCAATCACCTCTTTTCTTCTTACTCCTCCAGTTTCCTCTTCTCTTCTTACTCTTCCTATGCCCTCTCTTGAGACTCCAACTGTCTCTCCTCTTTTTATTCCTGATCCTTCTCCTCTTTTTACTCTTTCTACTTCCTCCCTTCTTACTCCTCCTATTTCCTCTCTTCTTTCAATCGTCCTCCAAAACTTCTTCTTTGCTTCCTGTTTCCTTCCCTCCTCTTCAACAAGCCCTACTTCTTCTTCTTCTTCTTCCTCCTCCTCCTCTTCTTCCTCAGTTCGTTTTGTTCATATGTCTCATCTTTTCTTTCCTATTCAGTAAATGTTTACATCTTCGTTGATTCTAGTAAGCCTAACCACGACTTAAGCATGTTCCACTTTCAAAGCATACTATTATCTCTGTCTCTCACTCTCTCTTTCTCTGTTTCTCTCTTATTTTTCCCCATCTTACACTCTCTTTTACTCTTTTTCTATATTTCTCTCTCTCTTTCAACCTCATTTTCCTGTTCTTCACCCCTTTCCCATTCCCTCCATATTCTTGTCTCCCCATGATCAATTCTCAAAATATCAAATTCTTCTCCTCCTCCCCTCTCCACTCTTCCCCCTCCCGTTCTCTCATCACAAGCACGCGGCAATGTGACCACTGTGCTGAGCCTCGCGCACCGATGCGCTTTTACGACTTCTTACAACAAACTAAACAGTGTCTAGATTAACTTGATGGAGATTTTCCACTTTAATGCTTCAGTTGAATTGGTCTATAATTCTCAGATGCTACTGAAGAAGCAGTTCTTTTTCGCTTTTTTTTTATCTGTTTTTATTTTGTTGCTTGGCACTACTGTGGAGACTCGAACCAGGCCCAACAAAGTGTCAGAATTAAGAAGATTTATCTTTATAAAAATAGGCATATAAATACATAGATATAAAGTAAACAAATAAATGGATAAATAAATAAAAATAAGATGGCAAGATAGAATAAAATAATGATAATAATAATAATAATGGAAGAAGGTCGACAATAATAATAAGCATCATCAAAATCACAAGAAAATTAGAAACAAGATCAAAATGAAAAAAAAAACTGTTGTATTGAAAATACATCAAATACTCGGCGATGAAACCCACATCTGCACAGTTCCACCAAACAATGGGTCAGTTTCGAATGTCCGTTGGGCCTCTCTTAGTGTCACGCTGGACCAAGAGATCTCCGGATCGATCCCCCAATGCAAACAATTCCACATCCACAAACTTGGTCTTAACCCTCTTTTTCCTTCTATCTCTTTCTCTCCTCTCTTTCTCTCTGTCTGTCTCCCTTCCTCTTTCTTTCACGCTCTAACAAATCTCACTTCCCTAACTAACCTACTTACCCCAGCTTATCTATATTCGTCTTTCACACGTAAACACCCAAAGCAAACAATTCGCCGCCCACAAATCTGGCCTTAACTCTCTACCTCTCTCTCACTTTCTTCCTCTTTCCCAGCCTTACTCGGTCTATCTATAACCTATCTAACAAGTCTCTCTCACTTCGTTAACTAACCTACATACCCCCAGCTTAGCTATACCCGTCTTTCAAAAGCACACACCCAAAGCAAACGAGCAATAAACATAGGCCCTGAAGATTGTGCGCTTGATCGTGCGCACAGACACGTAGGCAAACACAGACCTCCAGCGGTTCTTTAAGAAGCTGTCCGGGTCTATGAAGGAACGCAAAAAAATATATAAGGAGCAGGTGCGCGATAGCCTCTGTAGCCCTGTTCACACTAGCGGTCTGAACCGCGCGGACACCTTGGCAGTACCGCAGAGCCAAGGAAAAGCTTCGCAGTTTCGTGTGAATGCCTTCATTGATTTATTGTAAATGAACCGCAGTTTCAAAACGCGGGTGCTGAAACCGCTAGTGTGAACAGGCCCTTTGAATGGCCGAGCCTAGAACCTACGAGTATTTCTAGACTCTTTAAACAGGAAGGAGAGTTACTAGAGAATACCTTCATGGCAAAAAGGTCCCTAAGCTAAATAGTCAAGGTCTCCGTGGATTTAATGTAATAATTAGACATCTGATCCTGAACCAATGTTCACAAAAAAAAAAAAAAAAAAAAAAAAAAAAAATGGTAAGTTCTTGTTGCACTGACACAAATTTCTTAACAAATAATTAGTTAAGTTTTAAGATACTTTGTATGTACAAAGTTCTTCTCATTATTCATTAATTACGGTGAAAGGGCGTTTCTAGGACACTTGACCTCTTCAACTTATGTAAACCAGTAATGTGTCCGGACACGCCCACTGGTTTCAATTATCTGAACACACACACGCACAAGCATACATATTTTATATATATGTGTATATATATATATATGTATATATATATATATATATATATATATACATACATACGTATATATATATACATGTACATATATATATATATATATATGTATATATATATACGTGTATATATATATATATATATGTGTGTGTGTGTGTGTGTGTGTGTGTGTGTGTGTGTGTGTGTGTGTGTGTGTGTGTGTGTGTGTGTGTGTGTGTGTGTATAAATGTATATATATATATATATATATATATATATATATATATATATATATATATATATATGTATATATATATATGTAACTGAATGTGAAAGTAGACGAGGAATAATGGGAGAATTTTAATGCTTTAACGTTTCGACCCACAGGGTCTTGATCACAAAGCTAACAATGAAGTACAACATGGACATTTTATACACAGGCAGGTCATCTCTTGGGACGCCTAGGAGAGGTTGTTGCCACACTCATAACATATTTGTATATATATATATATATATATATATATATATATATATATATATATATTTATATATATATATATATATATGTATACATACACACACACACACACACACACGCGTATACACACGCGCAGGCATGTACAAGGAAACGCACACAAAGGTGCGGCTAGATGATGCTTTGGATAGCGTCTCGGCCTGCTAACTCAGCGGAACCGAGATCGGACCCCGCCCATAGCTTGAAAAACGAAACAGCACTGCAGATAGTTGCTCTAAACTCTCGGGTAAGAAAACTGTGTATGTAAGGTTACAATATTATACATGGATCGGACGTACAAGCTAAAGATCTCGCATCCGAGAGGGGAATAGATGTCGATCACGAGTCCAACACGTGGTCCAAGACCACTGTGGTGAATCACATGCACACATGCACACACACACGCGCACACGCACACACCAATTTTTTTGCATTATGCAAATAATCCCATTCATTACAATATAGATAATTTTATCTTCAAAATTATATGTTCATAGATAACGTCATATACTGTTAACTTCTGTTCATAAGAAGTCCAGGTTTGGTGCTCAAATCAGTAAAAAATAATAATAAGATAAATATAGATATATAAATAAATGAAAATAAATATGTAATCTGCGATCTGATTGATGAAATAGATAATTTCTTTGTTAAGGCAACAAATGTATATCACAGTTTATAAGATCTCCAGCTGGGTTTGGTATATTTGCATAATTAAACTCAGCAGGGATGACAAGACTTTTGATAATTGTTGTACAACTGCCACAAAAACTTCAGTCATCTTAAAAAAAAAAAAGTTTATTTATATATATATTATTTTTGTCATTAAAGGAAGCTCGCTGGCTGAGCGAGTTAGGGCGTCGTTACTTGCGGCAAAGGACGAGGGTATGGCGGTTCGAGCCCTGCCACCGGCGAAGTTGAGCCAAAGGCATGGCTAATTAAATTCCATGATATAAAGTCCTCTGTGAGGGACACCGTCCTAGCTTCCCGGTAGGGGGAAGTTTGTAACGTTAAACCATATCATCATCACTTTAGTCATCCTCGTTGAGACAAAAATAAATAAATAAATAAATAAATAAATGAATTAAATAAAAAAAATAATCGTACAATTTCCTGTCGACAAGCATTCTCTATATTTTATCTATACTTGGATTTTCTTTATTACTGAGATAGCCAATATACAGAAAATATAAACAAGGTATTTAGCAACAAGACTTACATTTGTTTAATTAATTTCAAAAGAAACAACAGGAATTTGGGTCGTAATTGTGTTATTCCTAATCAAGAGACGAACTTCCCACAAACATTAGTTGATAATTTAACCATACAAGATTAACTTAACCAGCTTGCTCATTGCAATTAACCTCCATTTTAACTGTCGCTCTCCTGCATTAGTGTTGATAGTGTAGTGGTTAGCGTCTTGATTTCTCACAAGGAAATTCTAAGTTCGAGCCCTGATCACGGCTTGAAAAATTAATTAGCAATGGAAGCCATTACTGTCCCCTTGAGTAAGATGGTGTGTGTGTGTGTGTGTGTGTGTGTGTGTGTGTGTGTGTGTGTGTGTGTGTGTGTGTGTGTGTGTGTGTGTGTGTGTGTGTGTGTGTGTGTGTGTGTGTGTGTGTGTGTGTGTGTGTGTGTGTGTGTGTGTGTGTGTGTGTGTGTGTGTGTGTGTGTGTGTGTGTGTGTGTGTGTGTGTCTGTGTTTGTGTGCGTGTTTATGTGTGCGTGTTTATGTGTGCGTGTCGTGTGTGTGTGTGTGTGTGTGTGTGTGTGTGTGTGTGTGTGTGTGTGTGTGTGTGTGTTTTGTGTGTGTATAGAGTTACAGCACCTCCCATACATAAGGCTATATACAAACTCTGCACTCAAATCTCGGAGGGTAACTGCTGTCGTTCACGCGTCTAACACGTGATCCAAGACCATAGTGACTCACAGGCAGAGAGACAGACAGACTGACAGACAGACAGGAACAAAAAAGCGGAAGGAAGCTAGTGACGACCAATGAGAACGCGTCTGTATGGCCAATGGCGACCAATCAGAAGGCGCCTCTATGGCTAGTGAC
>NC_134815.1:4873999-4913999 GCF_046742065.1 Oratosquilla oratoria | reverse complement strand
CATGCGGTTCACTACCTGGCGCCAAACGATTTATTACCTGGCACCAGGCGATTTACTACCTAGCGCCAATCGATTCACTACCTGGCGCCAAACGATTTACTACCTGGCACCGATCGATTCACTACCTAGCGCCAGTAGATTCACTACCTGGTGCCAGGCGATTTACTACCTTGCACCAAGCGATTTACTATCTGTCGCCAGGCGATTTACTACCTGGCACCAAGCGATTTACTGCCTGGCACCAAACGATTTACTATCTGTCGTCAACCCATTCACTACCTGGCGCCAGTCGATTTTATTCAAATGGCAGACCTATCTCGGTTAAAGTATTAACTGCATGTTAACATACACCCAATAATTTAAGGGCTCTTTACGGGCCCCTACGGACCAGAACACCATTTCATTCATTTATGTTTTAGTTTAAAATTCTCTTCTCGTACAGGAACGGCGATGCTTTTGCACTACACCTGTTCCTCCCTCATACTGTCCCCCTGAAGCCGTCCCTTACCACTTTTATGACTCTAGTAAAAAGGAAAAGAATTCTGCCACCGTGTTTCCCATACATGTCGTAAAAGGCGACTAAATGGGGCGAAATGATGGGACTAGGGATCCTGCAATTTGTACGTTTCTCCTTAAACAGGTAAAGTCATAAAAGGGTTTGGGAAGAGGACTCCGACCGGGATCTCAGTAAATGGTTCATTAAAAGTGCGTGGTTGTGGTACAGATGAGAGTAAAAGGGAAGAGATTGGCGGGTTCTTTGTGAGAAGAAAGATGGATGTGTTAGCGTTATGTGAAACAAAGCTGAAGGGGAGGGGTGAGTCTGAGTTTGGGTGTGTAGTGGGGAGGGTGTAGGGAGGGAAGGAGTGGTTTTGCTGTTGAGTGACGAGATAGGAAAGTGCGTGTTGGAGTAGAGGGAATATCTTGGAAGGTAATGTGGGCAAAGGGGAAATTAGATGAGAGATACGAGCTTTGGTGAGTACAGAGTGAGTAAAATGAAGAGGAATGATTTTTTTTAATCGATTGAAGTAAGCGTATAGATAATTTTTTGGGGGTGAATGTAAATGTAATGGTTTTGAGTGATCCCTATGTTAGAGCAAATAAGCCAAAAGATGGAGTAGCAGAGGTGGGCGGTCCGATAAGGAAGTCCGATTATCCGATTAATCGGATTCGCATTTTCGAATCGTATAATCGAATCGGACTGACCCCCCGCCGCCAAACGAATCGGATAATCGGACTGCCGAAAATTTCAAAGTGATTTGCGATTAATCCAGATCGACGTCGTCTTTGTTTTTTCGTCGTCTTCCTTCTTTTCCTCCTCCTCCTCCTCCTCTTGCTTTTTTTTCTCCTGCTCATCCTCATCTTCCTCTTGCTTTTTTTTTCTCCTGCTCTTCCTGACCCTCCTATTCTTCATGCTCTTCCTTCCCTTCTTCTCCCTCCTCCTCCTCCTCTCCCTCCTACTCCACAAAGCTAGCTACCACCAAGCGATTTCATTCATCTGGGGGAAAACTTCCTCTGCATCGAAAGCCATGTGTTTGTTTGAAGATAAGCTTTTCGCTATCTTGTGCCGCCACGCCATTTTATTCAGCCGAGGGAAAACCCTGTTCTTGGAGAATACTTGCACATTTCGTGCAATGTCGATTCGGAAAGCCAGGTCGAATATTTCGAAAGTGTGTGGACATTTGAAGAATGGAGAAAAGCTTGGCAATTGGCTTCATTTCTTGGTGCTTAGAAAGTGTCCTCAAGAAGCAGACTTTATGCCGTCTTTTCTTTCTTTATTTTTGGGCTTCCTTTCTAGAAATTAAGGGCTTTCCATGGATTTTCAGTTGGTCGCTGGCATCCTTTTTTATTTTTTCATTTATTTATCTTTTATTTATTTTTCTTATTCCCAGGCCATCGCCGTGTTGAGGTACTTCACTGTTGGACAGTCTTCTTGGCTTTCTGTTCTCCTTCCTGAGCTCTACTTCCTCCTGGTCGAAGCGCCGTGACCAAGGAGGAAGGTACCGTCTGCCCTTCCCCTCTTCAGGAGGGGAGAGGACATCTTGGGCTTCCTTTGGGGGTGTCGGACCTCAATGGGGATTGACGTCACTTTCCGGATTAGAGACTCTCGAGTCTCGATGAGCCTCTAAGCTCCTGTGAAGACCGATTTGGCCATTCAGACGAACGTTCCGACACTTTCCATATTTATAGCTTTCAGAAGAGAACGATGTAGGAAAGCGTGATGATGAAGAAAGAGGGTCGGGCGCGTTTGGGCTTTTCTTTTACAGTAATTATATTACTGTTTCCTCTTTGATGGGCTTTATTCCTTTTCTATGAAGGGCTAAAGAACCTGGAGGTCCCATCCTCCGTCTTGAGCCATTCGGACAATGCGGAAGCGGAAGAGGTAAGGCGTCAAGAGGATCAGTACGATTACCTCCGCTTCAGAAAGGAAGTAAATTTCCCAGTCCTCCGATGCTAAGAGGTCCTCAAGTCTGACCTTGTCCACGTTGCTGGGCTGCTTGTGTGGCTTCGAGCATCGACAACGGGTGCAAACCCGCGCGTAGGGCGAGTTCGTCGTCCGACACTTGGGCTTCGGGCACGTCCAGTCGCGAGGAGGTTTCTGAGGCTTCGGCTTCTGGGGAATACCGGACGGAAACCTCTCTTCCTCGGGGATGGAGAACCTCTGTTCCTGGAAGTGGAGACCACTCTCTTCCTAGGAGTGGAGCGACGACGGCTGTTCCTGGGTAAAGAGGCCTTCTGGTGGTTCTTTGGGCTGGCAGAGGGCGACCGTCCCTCTACTTATACTGGCCTCTTCTTCGGCCTTCAGCCTCCTGCGAGCCTTGATAAAGACTCGCTTCTACTGGGCTTCGTGTCCGCTGAATAATGGCCTCTTTTTGGCCCTCTTTTTCCTTATTAAATGGGACCTGGTCGACAGGTCCCACGCTTTCCGTACGTTTTTAAGGGCTTTTTCTCTCCCTTGATTTCCATTTTTTTCGTTGGTTTCGGGCCTTTGGTTTACTTGAGGTACGGTGTCGGATAGATCAATTATATCGATATCTGTTTCGACCGGCGTGACCCCGTGGTCTGCGCAGGGGCAGACGCCTACGCAGAAACGCGCGACGTCTAGAACGCGGGTGGCTTGTTCGAGGACGTAGGGCGAGACGTCCATGATGTTGGGACGCTGGGACGGCTCCCCAACGCCCCTCGGGCTTCGAGCTTCTGCCTTGCGAGAGAGCTCCTCGAGCTCTCTTCGCAAGGCCTCGATCTCGCTGGCCAGGAGCCCGTTGCCGTCACGGAGCTCCTTGATTGTGGCCAGGAGAGCCACCCGCTCCTGTGCCTCGGAGCTGCCTGAGGTCTCCCCCTCGACCTCTTCCGGTGCAAGTGACGTCATACGTTAGAAAATTAATCCCACTCGGCCGAGACCACCTCCGGGGGACACTCGCCCGAGGTTCCTAAAGACGGCGGTGGCAGATTAAAGGTCGCTTCACACTGGGACCTTTCTCGTCAACTGTTGTGGGTTTGCTTGAGTAGAAACGATTTATCATACAATATGTTTTTTTATTCCAAATATCAAATTATCTTTGCGGCATAAGTGGAGAAGCTGAATGACGTCCTAAGAGAAGTCTACAAGGACGTTACACATAATTGGAATTCACAAAAATTGACGACAATCGGCTCGTTTGAAAGGGGTGTAGGCGAACGGGTGATGATACTACTACTACTACTACTACTACTACTACTACTACTGCTGCTGCTGCTGCTGCTGCTGCTCCTCTTCATCCTCCTCCTCTATTATGGATATTAAAGAAATAATTACGACTACACTTACGGATATTAATGGTAGAACGAGGACTGTTAGCATACACACGCCAGCACAAATATGTATATGCGCTCGTGTGTGTGTGTGTGTGTGTGTGTGTGTGTGTGTGTGTGTGTGTGTGTGTGTGTGTGTGTGTGTGTGTTTAAGCCATACAATATTGCCAAAAGAGCCATTCAACCATTACTGAGATCTACAGACAGACAAACAAGCTGGAACATACATAATCAGGAAGACTGGCCTAGAAACAGACAGGCAGGTAGACAGGAAAGAGCAGCGACGAGACGGCAAATCGGATTGACAGAAGCTTACCAGATCAGAATCTGATTACAGAGACCTCCCGGGTGGTCAATTAAGGTAAAAGAAGAAGAAAAAGAAGGGAGAAAAGAGTTTTCTTTTCCATATTGTTTCACTTTAATCCCTTTTGTCATTGTTGGTAAAAGAAGCTTCTTGAGCATATGAAAAAATTATTCAATATCCTCTCCGTCATTTATAAAAAATGCATATTACATAATCATATATAAATATATATATATATATATATATATATATATATATATATATATATATATATATATATATATATATATTTGAATTATACATACATATATATATATATATATATATATATATATATATATACATATATATATATATATGTCGCTCAAAAAGCACCGAGAGAGTACACCTACCATAATTGGTAGAGAACTGAAAGAAAAAAAAAACATGTCCAGAAATGTAGGTACTTTGGATTGACGAAGCCACATTCACCGTCACCTGCAACCGTGGTGGACAAGTGTACCGGGCCAGAGGTAGCGACCCACTAGACCCACCAAACATCTAGACTTGATAATGGTTTCATATCTGAAGATGCAATTTACCTGACGAACCCCATTGAAAACCTGTGGTCAATAGTGAAGCGAAGTTTGATGGGCAAGGACATTAGTTCTATTCCGCGGTTCGAGTCTGCTGTACGTGAGGGAAGGATTAATATACCTCCCCAGACCCTAAGGAGCGAGTCTCGATCACGGGTCAATCAGAATACTACGTCACCACTTTTCCAACATCACCATCACAGAGAGTTCAAAATAGCCCGTTGTTATTTGTTGATGACACAGCTCACCCTAAAAAAGATAACTAATAAATATCAAACTTTTGTATGACCATTGGAAAGCGCATGCTGCGCTGGGCTACGGATTGGGGCCCTCCTGGGAGCTGAAGCGAGGGGGGCATATTCGTATGTAGGCCTATACTTTCGACAACCACACTAAAAAAAAATCCACCCATGACCTAGGGTCACATACTGCAAGGAACAGACTATAGTAAACGCAACGAGCGACTCGAGAAAACGAAACCTTTGTATAGAAAACATTGCTTTGATTTTTACAAAAAAATTATAACATTATATGTGGCAACATTATAAAATTATGAAATAAAATTAAAAATAAAATCATAAAATAATTATATGTGGCATCACCGCTTTCTGTTCGCTTTTCGAGAGCTTTCCTCTCACTTGATATTCTTCTTCCTCAATGGGTTTGGGCCATTGGTTTTCTGGAACAGAGTCGGACAGATCGATGAAATCGAGATCTGTCTCGACCGGCGCGATCCAATGGTCCGCGCAAGGGCAGACGCCTACACAGAAATGCGCGACGTCGAGAATCCGGGTGGCATGTTCGAGGACGGTGGGGGAGACGTCCATAATATTCTCTTTTGGGGGGCGCTGGGACGGCTCCCCAACGCCCCTCGGACTTCGGGCTTCCGTCTTGCGAGAGAGCTCCTCGAGCTCTCCTCGCAAGGCCGCGATCTCACTGGCCAGGAGCCCGTTTCCGTCACGGAGCTCCTTGATGGTGGCCAGGAGGGCCACCCGCTCCTGTGCCTCGGAGCTGGCTGAGGTCTCCCCCTCGACCTCGCAGGGCATCTCTTTTGGTGCAAGTGACGTCATTTGTTGACAAATTAACCCCACTCGGCCAAGTCCACCTCCGGAGGACACTCGCCGGAGGTTCCCAAAGACCGTGGTGGCAGATTAGAGGTCGCTTCACACTGGGCCCTTTGCCGTCAGCTGTTAGGAGTTCGCTTGAGTAGAAACAACCATTGTTAATTTTTTTTTTTTTTTTGTACTGCAAATGTAAAATTACGTATGCGTCATAAATTGAGAAGCTGAATGACGAACTAAGAGAAGTCTACAGGAACGTTACACTTTGTTGGAAATAACAAAAATTGACGAGAATCGGCCGCGTTTGAGGCGGGTGTATGCAGACGAGTGATGGTCCTCCTCCTCTTCTTTTATGGTTTTTTGGACTTTAAAGAACTAATTACGACTGCAGTTACGGACATTAATGGTAGAACGCGGACTGTTAGCATACACACGTCAGCACAAATATTTATATGCGCTCGTGTGTGTGTGTGTGTGTGTGTGTGTGTGTGTGTGTGTGTGTGTGTGTGTGTGTGTGTGTGTGTGTGTGTGTGTGTGTGTGTGTGTGTGCACCATCCGATAATGGCAAAAGAGCCATTAAACCATTATTGAGATTTACATGCAGAGGACGTCCGGATGACAACCTCGAACACGGAATCCGTTTTTTTTTTTTTCTTTCTTTTTTTCCCTCCGCAAAGGAGACACTTGCTGCCACTCTGTCCAGAGGTCTAGACACCTTCAACTCGGTGACGTCATCGGAGCACTTTGATCTTGCCGAGGACAGCCGGTTTTATTCAGCTGAATGGGGCGGGACTTTGACCTGACATGGGGTCGCGGTCTTTGTGAGCCCCTCTCAAGGTTAGGGGTTCCCCGTAATCCACTAAAGATCGACTGACCTTAGCCAGAAGAAAACGCGTAAAGAGCGTCACCGCATTGAAGGTTTGGAATGAAATTTCGGTAGTGCTAATGGGAAAGACAGAAGAAGAAATAAAAAGACGTCGATCTCCGAACTCATTAACCCTTTCAATACGGCGACGCCGTTCACACTCACTTGTGACAAGCAGCAGACGATTCCATGAAAATGGGGGCGGGACCCCTCGTCATGAACGTAGGCTGCACCGACCGGGACCCCCGTTCAGCCCGTGGCCCAGACCTCAACTGGACAATGAAATCGGCTGGAGTGTGCTAGAAATTAATCTAGAATATGAGCCACCGCCGAATTGAAGGGGTTTGGCGAAGTTCGATTTATGAGCGAAAGTTGATGTCATATTAACGATGCGAGTCTGTTCTAGAAGTAGAAGATAGAGAGAGGCGAAGAGAGAGTGGTAAAAAGAGAGCCAGAGAGGTAAAAAGAGATAAAAAACGAATCGGAGATAATAGAGATATGAGAGGAGAGAAGGATAAAGAGGAAGAGAGAGAGAAAGAGAGGAGGGGAGGCACAGAAGGAGGGGAGAGAGAGTGAGAGACAGACAGAGAGGGAGAGGGAGGGAGGAAGGGAGGGAGAGGGAGGGAGGAAGGGAGAGAGAGAGGGGGAGGAAGGGATACATAGAGGGAGAGGGAGAGAGGGGTCTGGAGGGAGGGGGCTGGACGGAAGGTGAGGGGGAGAGAAAGGGAGGGAGGGGAGAGAGGGGGGGACAAAGAGAGAGAGGGAGAAAGAGTAGGAGGGAGAGGGAGAGAGAGAAAGAGGGAGGGGGAGAGAGAGAAAGAGGGAGGGGGAGAAAGAGAAAGAGGGAGGGGGAGAGAGAGAAAGAGAGAGAGAGGGAGAGACTGTAGGGGAGGAAGAGTGATGAAGCTGAATGGAAAAGTGAGAGACGGAGAGACAGACACTATGGCAGACAGACATACAGCATCAGAAAGACGGGCCCACAAACAGACAGGCAGGTAGACAGGAAAGAGCAGCGACGAGACAGGAGAATCCGGATTGACAGAAGAAGCTTTCCAGATCAGAATCCGACCACAGAGACCTCCCAGGACTATCCGGGTGGTCAGTTAAGAAAAAGAAGAAAAAAATCCAATGTTGATCCACTTTATCCCTAGCTATCATTGATGGAAATAGAAGCTTCTTAAGCATATGAAAAAAATCTTTTCACATCCTCTCCGTCATAAAAAGTATATACAATTGAGTACATTCCACACATAATTTGGGATATACCAGTTGTTTTCAACCTGTGGTCCACGAACCTCTATGGAATCGGAGTGTTTTACGATCGGGACCCCCGAGCTAAAAGCTAGTGGTATTTAGTGAATGCCAACTGATTCTATTAGGTGTCGAATTGATTTCCAGAAGGCTACAGGACAGCAATCCATAAGTATTCCAGAGAGGGAGATAAAAGGAAGAGAAAAGGAGAGGGATGGAGAGAGGGTGGAAAGACACAGAGGTAAAGGGAGGTAGAGAAGGAAGGAAGGCAGAGAGAGGGGGAGAGGAATGGAGGGGGAGAAAGGAGGAGAGTGAGAAAAATTGAAAGAGGAAGTAAATTTGAAAATATTGACAGACACACCGACACAAACACACACACACACACACACACACGGAACAAAGCTGATAGTAAATGTGGGCAAAGGTAATGTATTGCGATGTGCACTGGGTGAGGATGGTCGTGAGAAGAGGTAAGACTTCTTCATCTTCCTTCTTTTCTCCTTCCTCCTCCAAATGTTGATATTTCTTTTCTCTTCAACTCTTCTTCCCCTTACTCCTCGTCTTCTCTTTTTCTTTTCCTCCTTCTTCCTCTTATTCGTACTCATCTTCCTCTTTCTCCTTTTTCTACTCTTCTTTCTTTTCCATCTCCATTTCCTCATCCAACTCCTCCTCTTCTTTCTCCTTATTCCCCTCCTCCTTTTCCTCCTACTCTTTCTCCTCTTACTCCCCTTCTTCTTCCTCCTCCTCTTTCTCCTATTCCTCTTCAGTTTCTTCCTTCTCATCTTCCTCCTTGTCTTTCTACTCTTTTTCCTCTCCCTGCTCCTCCTATTCTTCTTCCTCTTCCTCCTCCTCCTCTCCCTCGCACTCTATTATAACTGCCGTTAAGCGATTTCTTTCATCTGCATCGAAAGCCTTGTGTTTGTTTGAAGGTAACTTTTTTACTATATTGTGCCCCCAGGCGACTTTATTCAGCCGAGGGAAAACCCTGTCGTTCAAGAACACTTGCACATTTCGTGCGATGTCGAAGCGTGATGTTCAGGAAAATGGATTGGGCACCTTTGGGCTTTTTATTTAATAGTAATTATATTACTATTTCCTCTTTTGTGGGCTTTATTCCTTTACGATGAAGGGCTACAGAACCTGGAGGTCCCATCCTCCGTCTTGAGCCCTTCGGACTATGCGGAAGCGGAAGAGGTAAGGCCTGAAGAGGATCAGCACAATTACCTCTACTTCAGAAAGGAAATGGATCTCCCAATCTTCCGATGCCAAAAGGTCCTCAAGTCTGACCTTGTCCACGTTGCTGGGCTGCTTGTGTGGCTTGGAGCATCGACAACGGGTGCAAACCCGCGTGAAGGGCGAGTTCGTCGTCCGACACCTGGACTTCGGGCACGTCCATTCGCGAGGAGGTTTCTCAGGTTTCGGCTTCTGGGGAAACCCGATGGGAAACCTTTCTTCCTCGGCGGCGGTGGAGATCCTCTCTTCCTGGAAGTGGAGATCACTCGCTTCCTAGGAGTGGGGCGACGACGGCTGTTCCTGGGTAGACAAGCCTTCTAGAGGTTCCTGAGGCTGGTAAAGGGCGACAGTCCCTCTATTTAAACCGGCCTCTTGATTTTCTCGAGGCACGGGGTCGGACAGATCGATTAAATCGAGACCTGTCTCGACCGGCGCGACCCTGTGGTCCGCGCAGGGGCAGACGCCTACGCAGAAATGCGCGACGTCGAGAACGCGGGTGGCTTGTTCGAGGACGTGGGGCGAGACGTCCATGATGTTGGGGGGCTCCCCATCGCCCCTCGGGCTTTGGGCTGCCTTGCGGGATAGCTCGTCGAGCTTTCTTCGCAAGGCCTCAATCTCGCTGGCCAGGAGCCCGTTTCCTTCACGGAGCTCCTTGATGGTGGCCAGGAGGGCCACCCGCTCCTGTGCCTCGGAGGAGCTGTTGGCTGAGGTCTCCCCCTCGACCTCGCAGGGTGAAAATGACGTCATCTGTTGAAAAATGAATCCCACTCGGTCGAATCCACCTCCGGAGGGCACTCACCCGAGGTTCCCAAAGACCGCGGTGGCAGATTAGAGGTCGCTTCACACTGGTTCCTTTGCCGTCAGCTGTTTTGAGTTCGCTTCACACTGGGCGCTCTCTCGTCAACTGTTGGGAGTTCGCTTGAGTAGAAAAGACTTATCTTTCAATCTTTCTTTTTTTTACTATGAGTGTCAAATTACCTTTGTGTCTTAAATTGAGAAGTTCAATGACGAATAAAGAGAAGCCTACAAGAACGTTACACATTGTTGGAATTTCATACAAAAAAAATTGACGACAATCGGCCCCGTTTGAAGCGGGTGTAGGCGGACAGGTGATAGTCTTCCTCCTCCTCCTTCTCCTCCTCCTCCTACTGCTGCTGCTTCTCCCCTCCTTCCTCATCTTCTTTATGGGTTTTTGGACATTAAAGGACTAATTACGACTGCGTTTTCGAACATTAATATTAGAACTCCTACCAAACACACGCCAGCACAAATATGTACATGCACTCGCTTGTGTGTGTGTGTGTGTGTGTGTGTGTGTGTGTGTGTGTGTGTGTGTGTGTGTGTGTGTGTGTGTGTGTGTGTGTGTGTGTGTGTGTGTGTGTGTGTGTGTGTGTGTGTGTGTGTGTGTGTGTAAACGCGCGCCTGAGACATACAATAAGACCAAACGAGCAATTAAACTATTATTGAGATCCACAAACTAAAAAACAAGCTGGTTGATATACAGAATAAAATTTGGTATCCATGACTTGCCTGATTTTGACACACACACTTAAGAAAAGATCCCCATCCATGACCTAGGGTCACATGCTGCAAGGAAGAGTGAGGATGGAGGAAAACTATAGAGGGAGCAAGTAAATGTCATAAGTGAATGAAGAGTGTAATGAGAAATTATCAGCGTAATTATCAGTAACGACCTCAAATCATCCAAGCAGTGTATTTCAGCCTCTGAGAAAGCAAATAAGATTCTAGGACTGATTGCGCGATCTTTTGATTTAAAAAATCCATCACTCATTAACAAGCTATATAAATCGTTAGTTCGTCCACATTTGGAATATGCTGTTTCCGTATGGTCACCGAATCTCATTAAAGACAAAACTGATTCCAAATATCAAAAATAAATCATACGAAAATCGACTAAAACATATGAATCTGTTTTCCCTAAAAAAGCGTAGCCTCAGAGGTAACTTGATACAGGCCTTTAAGATTTTAAAGGGAATTTACAACATCAAAAGTGACAAAATTTTTACATTGAATGAGAATCAGACAAGAAACAATGGTCTCAAACTGTCCGGAAATAGATTCAATTTGGAAGTAGGTAGAAACAACTTTGCCAACCGTGTAGTTGATGAATGGAATAAACTTCCTGCACAGGTAGTGCAATGTAGTTCAGTTCGAAGCTTTAAGAATCATTTGAATAAACACCTAAGCAAGATGCTGTAATGATTTTTTTTCATTTTTATTTTTTTATAATTTGTCTGTCTGATTTTCATTTATTATTAGTTATATGTCAATTTATTATTTACTATTTACCTGTTTGTTTGTTATTTAACTATACCTATGCATTTATGTATTTTATTTGTTATTTACATTATTATAGTTTTTATTTATTATTTTATTATTGTTTTTTCCGCATCCGACCTAGATATGGACCAAAAGGTCTCCTGTCGGCATGCTCCGCCTTTGCAATCCTTTGTAAATAGGTATCCGGGGATGGACACAAAGGGGCGATTGCGCCTGCGACACTGCATGGGCCAGAGAAGACTTGGAATTCCAGGGAGGCAGAAAGGAGTCATTTAAAAGTGTCTTTGATGAACTATTTAAAAACATGCTGGGCGTTACGAGGATGGATAGCGTGAGAAAAGAGGAGGTGACGCGGAGAGTAGGGGTGGAAAGAAGTGATCAAAGAGTACTATGATGGTTTGGTATATGGAAAGAATGAGTGAAGAACGATTAGCAATTGAGCGTGGATAGCAGAGGTGGATGGAGTAAACCTGAGGGGAAGACCGAGCATGGAATGGATGGGGTGAAGGAGGCCTTGGGTAGGAGGGGAAGGCCTGTTGAGCAGGGAAGGGAGAGGGCAAACAATAGATGGACAAGGAGAGTGGTTGTGAATGGATGACAAAATGAAGCAGCCCAAAAGGATATATCCTTGTCTTCTCCAAATCAGTCTTGTGTGGGACGGTGGAAGAGGGTCGCCATGTAAGTGAATCGGTGGGGGTAAACCAGTTTCGCTTAATGGGACCTGCCGTGGAGGGCCTGTGTCTTACTGCATTGCTTAGGCCTCTTCGTAAATGTATGTATGTATATATGTATGCATGTATATACGTATGTATGCACTGACAGATGAATGAATAAAAAATAGTTCTATCGGAAATTTATTAAACATAGATAAATAAGGTCTACATAAGCAAATCGACTCATTATAACCCCATGCGGGAGTGTGTCTGTGTGTATCAGTGTTATAGGTAGCCTAAATGATAAATCCGTTTGTGGTCAAACTAGGTTCAACGAACCAGCCAGATATCCTAAGGTCGTAAAAAATAAATAGATAAAAATAAATTATATATATATATATATATATATATATATATATATATATATATATATATATATATATATATATATATATATATATATATGTATATTCTTCTTTTAAGCGAAAAACGAAACTTCTTTATAAGCGAACACTGGTCGCTCTCGACACTCAATCGTCCGCCCAAAGACTGTAGGACGTTGCCAGATTTGTCACAGAATAATATATTTTACCAAAATTCAACGCAAATATCGCACTACTTCACTGATGAAGACCAAAATGACAAGCCGTTCTGGTCTATTTCATGTAATAAAGTGTAGATTGTGGTTCTTACCCTATGGTTCAATAACCCCTTCTCAGCAACAGTGGTTCACAAATAGAACCAGAAATAGAAAATAGAGATAGTTATTGGACAGGGCCCCGACAAGGGGAGGGGCAGGAGGGGGGGGGCAATTCCCCGGGGCGGCACTTTTTTTTTTGGGGGGGGGGGGGTCGGCACTTTTGGTGAAAAAAAGGTAAAGCAAATTCCCCCTAATGTACTTTTAACGTATAATTTATCTATCATGAATTGTGTGTATCAATGATGTGTGCATAAACGTTGTTTTGTGGATGAATGTTACATGTGAATCGTGCTAGTGACCATCAGATGTGGAAGGTGGTGGTTGTGGTGGTGGGGGGGGCACTTTTCGACTCGCCCCGGGGCGCCACTTACCCATGTAGGGGCTTTGTTAGTGGATACACTAAGGTTCTATTCATTAGTGATGGGGTTTGTAACGGGATAACAAACAGCAATGCATAAGAACGGGGAACATGAGGAAGGAGGTTGAGAACCCCTGGGCCACATATCCGTATCTCTCTTAGTTATCCCTAATCTTTTATCTTAATTCATTGCGAAGTAATTTTTATTTTCTAATTACTTTTTATTTTCTACATATGAAGGCTTCTGAATACAGATTACGTAACAACTAATTAAATATTCCTATCTTGACACAAATCTACATGTATTCAACATTATCTACATATCGAATCATCGCTTCATCCTTCAGTAATCTATCTTTTAACGAGATATCAAGCGTTCCAGTATGACCCGTCAACTAAAAAATAAATCCCCAAATTTTCCTTATAACTTCACTTGCATAAGTAGGATGTTACAGGCCATCCGTGGGAGCAAGTGATCATGAAGGGCCCAGAGAGTTCGCATCCACTTAAAAACAAATCAACAAACGAATGAGCGCGTAAACAAGAGAATAAGTAAATAAATAACAACTATGAAACAGTGATGGCACCTGATAGGTATTCCACGAGTGTCATCGACGTTTGAGTGGATGACGTCACACATAAGGGTGGGACTTCCATATACGGCAATTACTTCGACCAATGAGAAGTGAGGAAGCTTGAACCAGCCCATTCATTCAAGGGTTCTCCCCCCCCCCCTCGGCCGAATAAAATGCCGTGGTTTTAACCAGAATAAAAAGTATAGGTATGCCGCAGAGAAGAACGAGTTAATCGTGACGACTAATATGTTCCTTTCCATCTCCTACCCACTGCGTTACACTTTGGATAATTAATTAATCTAACTGATGCCAAGCGATTTTATTCACCTGAAGGATACCACCAGACATGAATGTGTGAAGAACAGGTGTATCCATCACGTACATATATTAACTATCATTGTAAGTTACTACAAACACACATATATACATAAATGAAAAAGCTGGGCGAGTTGTCGCCATGTCGATGTCATAATTACATACACAGCATACATATGAACATAAGAATGAAGGAGACTGCAAGTGACCATAAGGCCTACACAAGGCAGCTCCATATCCATCACCACCTGTCATCCCCATCCATAAAGTTGTCTAACCGTTTCTTAAAACAACTGATAGTTTCAGCGCTCACTACATGGTTACTAAGTCTATTCCATTCGTTGATCACCCTAATAGTAAACTAATTCTTGCCTATTTCCTTCTTAAATCTAAATTTCTCCAGTTTAAATCCATTACTGCAAGTCCTACCCTGTTGTTTTAATATGATGACCTTGTTTACATCATCGTTGTTCAAGCCTTTGATCCACTTGAACACCTCTATTAGATCACTCCGCACTCTGCGTCTCTCCAGAGATTGTAAGTTAAGGTGCCTAAGCCTCTCCTCGTAAGGCAAACTAGTCTCACTCGCCAGATGATTCCGCAGGGTAACAACGGACCCTACATGCCCCCCACCCTCACCTATTACCTACACGCTAATAACCATGTCGACAGAGCAAAATCTATCAACTAAACAATCGAGCTAAAGGACTTTAATCAAAGGGGGGTTAAGTCGTTCGAATTAATACAATAATCTGGCATTATTGCATCCGATCCCACTTAATACACTTCATTATAATACCAGACCATTTTATTCAGCTAGAAAATGTTGTGGTCGGAGCTGATGTACTGTGTATTTCAAATTACAGAGGTTCTCTATATTCGGAATCTCTAAAATTCGTAACTCTCTAAAACTCGTAACTGTCCGAACTTCGGAACGGAGAGGTCCGAAAAAAAAAAAAACGGATACCAGAAGCACTCTAACATTTTGCCACATTTTCGAAAGACCCTTTCGAACCGAATATCAAAGATTTCCGAATTTCGGAGATCCCCAATAAGACTGATTTATAAGATTTATGGCCTTTAACCAAGCGCCGGATCCATATATTCAGCGCATATTTATCATCTTTAAATTAAGGAAGTCTTCTTATCGGCTACTTCTGTATGTACATACACATACACACGCATATATACCTATATATGTATTTATACATACATGCATACATGCATACATATACACACACACACACACACACAAGCATGCACACAAACACTTTATCAATTTGATTATTATTTATTATCATTTATCTGTTCATTCATTATTTAATATTCACCTGTATGCTTATTATTTAACTTTACCTCTCTCTCTCTCTCTCTAAGTCAGATAAGCTTGGAGACACGTGTCAGTAACTGTCTCCTGCCTTGCACGCGAGGCCACCTTGGCGTAGGCATACAGCATTAATGACCTCCTCACTCATTAATCTTGGTCAATTAGACGCCGCCCACCTTATCCAAAGGCTCCGCCCATTTTATCCAGTGCAGGATCAGCCCGCACGCCCTTCCTGCGATCGTTACTCCCCGCCCGCGAGGTTGGGGGGGTCTTCCCCTTGGCTGAATAAAGTCGCCCAACCCCCAAATTTTGATTTATTTACAACTACTACTACTGCTACTACTACTACTACTACTACTATTATTACTATTATTATTATTATTAATAACTGGGTGGTAGTGGTTTTATGCCTTTGACTTTGGCTACCTCCCTTGTAAAGGGGAAAAAAGCCGTTGGTATATGTATTATTATTATTAATCATCATCATCATCACTATCAGTATTATTTTCATTACTATCATTATTATCAATATTATTATCATTATTAATAAGTTATTATTAATGTTATTATTATTAATAATAACTATTATTAATGATTATCATTATTATTAACGATTATCATTATATTAATAATTACTATTATTAAATATTATTACTACTAATTATTATTTGATAATTGATTATTATCAGTTATCATTATCATTATCATTATTGTTATCATCATCGTCATTATCAGTATTATTTTCATTAGTATCATTATTATTAATATTATCATCATTATATTATCATTATCATCATCATCCTCATCATTACTATTATTATTATTATTTTACTAGGAGTAGGGTTGCATAGGGTACCTCTCAGTTTCATTTAGCGCGGGCCAGCCAAGGACAGTTTTTTCTATATTTTTCTGACCACAGCTGGTTAATTCTATTAATATGAGGAGAACTTCTTCTGACCAAGAAGAATTCATTCTTTATTTATTTATTTTGTTTTATTTTATTTTGTTTTGTTTTATTTTATTTCATTTTATTTTGTTTATTCTTTTATTCATTTTGCTGGCAAGGAAGAGAGGGAAGAGATGGGTGGAAAAGAGGGATGGGGAGGGAGGATAGAGGAGGGAAAGGAAGAGGAGTATAGAGGAGGAAGAGGAGTGGGGAGGAGTGGGGTGGAGGGGGGTGCAGACCCGAGGGGCTGGCATTCGGTATCCGGACTGAGATAAAGATCTTTATCAACTTCAACTATTTTTCTTCTACTTTGTCATGCATAGGGAGCTGACAACAGGTGACTGATCACTTTTCCTTACCACCACAGACAAACGCCCAAAGTTTCTTCCTTGAAAATATTTGGAGGAGGTTTCGAGGAGCGTTGACAGCCACTGCGGGGACGCGGGTTTTCCACTTATGGAAACTCGAGGCAAGATTTGACTGATTGAAGATTTCAACAACTCGGTTCTACTATCCCTCTTTCAATCTCTCATTGACCTCTCCTGACCTCACCTCTTGGGCGCCATGTTGACCTAGGTGTGACCGCGACAGGTCTGACGTCACATGGGTCACGGGTCTTGGAGATCGTGTCTTCTGCAGGAGCTCCTGAGGAACTACTTGCGGCGGCGTAGTGGGGTTGGGGGTGGGGGGAATAGTGGTGGTGGTGGGGGGAGAGTGGTGGTGGTGGTGGGGTGGGGGATAGTGGTGGAGGTAGTGGTGGTAATGGTGTTGGTAGTGGTGTTGGGGGTCGGGGGGCAGTGGTGGTGATGGGGTGGGGGATAGTGGTGGAGGTAGTGGTGGTAATGGTGGTGTTGGTAGTGGTGGTGGGTGGGGGATAGTGGTGGAGGTACTGGTGGCAATGGTGGTGGTGATGGGGTGGGGGACAGCGGTGGTGGTGGTGGGAGATAGTGGTGGAGGTAGTGGTGGTAATGGTAGTGGTGGTAATGGTGATGCTGGTAGTGGTCGTGGGGGTGCTGGGATAGTGGTGGTGGTGGGGTGGGGGATAGTGGTGGAGATAGTGGTGGTAATGGTGATGTTGGTAGTGGTGATGGAGATGGTTGGATGATGGTTGTGGAGATGGGGGGATGATGGTGGTGGTGGTGGTGGGCTGGGGTGGGGGATAGTGGTGGAGGTAATGGTTGGTAATGGTGATGTTGGTAGCGGTGATGGAGATGGGGAGATGGGGGGATGGTGGTGGTAGGGTGGGGGATAGTGGTGGTAATGGTGGTGGTTATGTTTGTGATTGTGTTTGTGGTGGTGTTGGCCGTGCTTGTGGTTGTGTCTGTGGTGGCTGTGTTTGTGTTTGTGGTGGCTGTGTTTGTGGTTGTGGTGGTTGTGGTGGTGGTGGTTGTGGTTGTGTTTGTGGTTGCGGTTGTGTTTGTGGTGGTGGTTGTGGTGGTGGTTGTGTTTGTGGTTGTGATGGTGGTGGTTGTGGTGGTTGTATTTGTAGTGGTGGTGTAGCGGTGGTGGTAGTTGTAGTAAATTTACTGATGGTGATGGTGATGGTGGTAGTGGTAGTGGTGATGGGGGGGTGTTAGTGGAGGTAGTGGTGATGGGGTGGTTGTGGTGGTGGAGGTAGTAGTGGTAGTGGTGGTGGGGTGGTAGTGGTGGTGGTGGTGGTAGTGGTGGTGATAGTGGTAGTGGTGGTGATGGCGGTCGTGGTAGTGGTAGTAGTGATGGTGGCAGTGGTTGTGGTGGCGGTAATGGTGGTGGCGTGGTGGTGGTAATAACGGTGGTGGGGGTGGTGGTGGAGGTATTGGTTGTGGTTGTAGTGGTGGTAATATTTTGTATTTGTGGTGGTGGTGCTGTGGTAGTGGTGGTGGTACTGTGGTAGTGGAGGTGGTACTGTGGTAGCAGTGGTGGTACTGGTGATAGTGGTGGTGGTTGTGATGGTGATAGTAGTGGTGGTCGTGATGGTGGTAGTAGTGGTGGTAGTAGTGGTGGTCGTAGTAGTGGTGGTAATTGTGCTTGTGGTGGTGGTGTAGCGGTGGTGGTAGTGGTGGTAATGGTGGTGGTATTGGTGATGGTAGTGGTGGTGATGGTATAGTGGTGGTAATGGTGGTGGTAGAGGTGTTGGAGGTGGCGGCAGCGGTGGTAGTCGGGGTATTGGTGGTGGTAGTCGGGGTATTGGTGGTGGTAGTAGTGGTGGTAATGGTGGTGGTAGAGGTGTTGGAGGTGGTGGTAGCGGTGGTAGTCGGGGTATTGGTGGTTGTAGTAGTGGTGGTGGTGGTGGTGATAACGATGGTGATAATGACGGTGACAGGAAATAAAAATATGGTGATGACGAGGATATTCATAATGACAGTGATTACAGTGATGATGATGATGATGATGATGATGATGATGATGATGATGATGATGATGATGATGATGATGATGATGATGATGATGATGATGATGATGATGATGATGATGATGATGATGATGATGATGATGATGACGTTGACGATGATGATGGTGATGATAAAGAAGGTAATGGTGATATTAATAATGGTGATAGTGAAGATTGTGGTCAAGAAATGACACCAACAATAAGAACAATAAACCCCAAAACTTCTCAAATAAGAAATTCCACTCCTCCCGAGTTACTACGCGGGTCATTTTCCACCAAAAAGTGGTCCATGTTACACTTTACACCAAAAAGTGGTCCAAGGTCCACTTTCCACGAAAAAGTGGTTCTTCAGCCAACCGGGCCACTAGTATATCCACTTTTCGTGGAACTGCCAGAAACCAGTATTACATTAGCATTCCCACACGAAAGCTATCAGTTCTGAGCGAGAGGCTTGCGGGGGGTGGGGGGTAGGGGGGAGAAAGAGGGGGAGGGGGAGGGGGAGAGGAAGAGGGAGGGGAGGGGAGAGAGAGAGAGGGGGAAGGGAGAGAGAGGGGGAGAGGGGAGAGGGGAGAGGGGAGAGGGGAGAGAGAGAGAGAGGAAGGAGGGGAGAGAGGGGGAGAGGAGGGAGAGGGGGAGAGGAGGAAGAGGGGGAGAGGAGAGGGGGAGGAGGGAGAGGGGGAGGAGGGAGAGGGGAGAGAGGAGGGAGAGGGGAGAGAGGGGGGAGGAGGGAGAGGGGAGAGAGGGGGGAGGAGGGGAGGGAGAGAGAGAGGGAAAGGGGAGAGAGAGAGAGAGAGAGGGAAAGGGGAGAGAGAGAGAGAGGGAAAGGGGAGAGAGAGGGAAAGGGGAGAGAGAGAGAGAAGGAAAGGGGAGAGAGAGAAGGAAAGGGGAGAGAGAGAGGGAAAGGGGAGAGAGAGAGAGAAGGAAAGGGGAGAGAGAGAGAGAGGGAAAGGGGATAGAGAGACAGGGGGGAGGGGATAGAGACATGGGGGAGGGGAGAGAGAGAGGGGGAGGGGAGAGAGGGGGAGGGGAGAGAGGGGGCGGGGAGAGAGGGGGAGGGGAGAGAGGGGGCGGGGAGAGAGGGGGCGAGGGGAGAGGATCGAGAGGAGGAGGGGAGAGAGAGGGGGGGAAGGGAGAGAGAGAGGGGGGAAGGGAGAGAGAGGGGGGAAGGGAGGAGAGAGAGGGAGAGAGAGGGAGGGAGGGGAAGAGAGGAAGGGAGGGAGAGGGGGAGGGGAGAGGGCGGAGGGGACGTGAGAGGGGGAGGGGAGGAGGGGGGGGAGGCGGGAGAGGGAGGTGACGGGAGAGGGAGGGGACGGGAGAGGGGGGCGAGGGGAGAGGGAGGGGACGAGAGAGGGGAGAGGGGATGGAGAGGGAGGGGGAGGGTGAGAGAGAGAGAGGGGGGAGAGAGGGGGAGGGGGCGGGGGACGAGAGAGGGAGGGGGAGGGGAAGAGGGAGAGAGTGAGAGAGGGGGAGGGGGAGAGAGGGGGAGGGGGGAAAGAGAGGGGGAGGGGGACAGAGAGGGGGGAGGGGTGAGAGGGAGGGGAAAGAGAGGGGGAGAGGGGAGAGGGGAGAGGGGGAGGGGAGAAAGAGGGGGAGGGGAGAGGAGAGAGGGGGGAGGGGGGGGAGGCGGGAGAGAGGGGGAGGGGGAGAGAGAGGGGGAGGGGGAGGAGAGAGGGGGAGAGAGAGGGAGAGAGAGGGGAGGGAGGGGAGGGGGAGAGAGAGGGAGGGGAGGGGGTGGAGAGAGAGGGGGAGGGGGGAGAGAGAGGGGGAGGGGGGAGGGGGAGAGAGAGGGGGTGGGGGAGGGGGGATGAGAGAGGGGGAGGGGGAGGAGAGAGGGAGGGGAGGGGGAAGGGGGAGGAGAGGGGTGAGGGGGAGAGAGAGGGAGAGGGGGATAGGGGGGAGGGGGAGAGAGAGGGGGAGGGGGAGAGAGAGGGGGAGGGGGGAGAGAGGAGGGGGAGGGGGGAGGGGGGGAGGGGGAGGGGAGAGAGAGGGGGACGGGGGAGAGAGAAGGGGGAGGGGTGAGGGGGAGGGGAGAGAGAGGGGGGAGGGGAGGAAAGGGAGAGAGAGGGGAGAAGGGAGAGAGAGGGGGAAGGGGAGAGAGAGGGGGAGGGGAGAGAGAGGGGGAGGGGAGAGAGAGGGGGAAGGAAGAGAGAGGGGGGACTGAATAGAGAGGGGGGAGGGGAGAGAGAGGGGGAGGGGAAAGAGAGAGGGGGAGAGAGAGAGGGGGAGAGAGAGAGGGGGAGGGGAGAGAGAGGGGGAGGGGAGAGAGAGGGGGGAGGGGAGAGAGAGGGGGAGGGGAGAGAGAGGGGGAGGGGAGAGAGAGGGGGAGGGGAGAGAGAGGGGGAGGGGGAGGGGAGAGAGAGGGGGAGGAGAGAGAGGGGAGGGGAAAGAGAGGGGAGGGGAGAGAGAGTTGGGAGGGGAGAGAGAGTTGGGAGGGGAGAGAGAGTTGGGAGGGGAGAGAGAGGGGGAGGGGAGAGAGAGAGGGGAGGGGAGAGAGGGGGAGGGGAGAGAGGGGGGAGGGGAGAGAGAGAGGGGGGAGGGGAGAGAGAGGGGGAGGGGAGAGAGAGGGGGGAGGGGAGGAGAAGGGAGAGAAGGGGGGAGGGGAGAGAGAGAAGGGGGGAGGGAGAGAGAGAAGGGGGAGGGAGAGAGAGAAGGAGAGAGGGAGAGGGAAAGAAAAGGGGAGGGAGTGAGAGAAGGGGGAGGGAGGGAGAGAGGGGGAGGGGGGAGAGAGGGGGAGGGGGGAGAGAGGGGTGAGGGGGGGGGAGATGAGGGGAGGGGGGAGAGAGGGGTGGAGGGGGGAGAGGGGAGGGGGAGGGGAGAGGAGAGGGGGGAGGGGGAGAGAGGGGGAGGGGGGGAAAGAGGGGGAGGGGGGAGAGAGGGGGAGGGGGAGAGAGAGGGGGAGGGGGAGAGAGGGGGAGGGGCGAGAAAGGGGGAGGGGAGAGAGGGGGAGGGGAGAGAGGGGGAGGGGAGAGAGGGGGAGGGGAGTGGGGGAGGTTTGTAAAAAAAAAAAAAAATCGTCAAACACAGTCGAGCCTATCGTGACCTTCAGTCTGACCCCACATGGACGAGCTAGCCTGACCCCTCTCCCGGTCTCGCTCTCGTTCTTAGTTTCATTCCTGGTCTCGTTCCTGGTCTCGTTCTCGGTCTCGTTCTTAGTTTCGTTCCTGGTCTCGTTCTCGGTCTCGTTCTTAGTTTCGTTCCTGGTCTCGTTCTCGGTCTCGTTCCTGGTCTCGTTCTCGGTCTCATTCCTGGTCTCGTTCTCGGTCTCGTTCCTGGTCTCGTTCTCGGTCTCATTCCTGGTCTCGTTCTCGGTCTCGTTCCTGATCACGTTCTCGGTCTCGTTCCTAGTCTCGTTCTCGGTCTCGTTCCCAGTCTCGGTCTTGTTCTCGGTCTTGTTCTCGTTCCAGGTCTCGTTCCGTGTTCTCGTTGTCGTTCCCAGTTTCGTGCTCGTTCTCAGACTCGTTGTCGGTATCGTTCCCGTTCTTGTTCCCGGTCTGGGTCTCGTTCCCGGACTCGGTCCCGGTTTCGATATCAGTCTTGTTGCCGATCTCGGTCTTGTTCTAGTTCCCGGTCTCGTTCCTAGACACATTATCGGTGTCTTTCCCGTTCTCGGTCTCGATCTTTGTCCCGACGTCGTTACCGGGCTCATTCTCGGCCTCGATCTCGTTCTCGTTCTCGGTATCGTTCCCGGTCTTGTGCTCGTTCTCAGTCTCGTTCCCGGTCTTGTGCTCGTTCTCAGTCTCGTTCCCTATCTCGGTCTCGTGCTCGTTCTCAGTCTCGTTCCCTATCTCGGTCTCGTGCTCGTTCTCAGTCTCGTTCCCTATCTCAGTCTCGTGCTCGTTATCAGTCTCGTTCCCTATCTCAGTCTCGTGCTCGTTCTCAGTCTCGTTCCCTATCTCGGTCTCGTTCCCTATCTCAGTCTCGTTCCCTATCTCGGTCTCGTTCCCTATCTCAGTCTCGTTCCCTATCTCGGTCTCGTTCCCTATCTCGGTCTCGTTCCCTATCTCGGTCTCGTTCTCTATCTCGGTCTCGTTCTCTATCTCGGTCTCGTTCCCGGTCTCGATCTTGGTCCCGGTGTTGTTCCCAATCTCGTTCCCGGGCTTATTCTCGGTCTCGTTCCAGGTCTCGATCTCGTTCTCGCAGCCAAGTCTGTGTTCCCGAGATTGACAGGTTCAGCATTCCTGTCTTATCTAGGCGGCTGATTGACAGGTACACACACACACACACACACACACACACACACACACACACACACACACACACACACACACACACACAAACCCGCCCATGAATTGCACTAATAAAATCATGCATATGTACACACGGGCGTATACTAGACCACACACACACACGAAAACGCACATTGACACACGCACGCATGCACACACATACACACAGATACAAACACACACACACACATATACGTACACAACACACTTACATATACGAACACATATGCAAACATACAAACACACACAACCACACTATTACACACACACACATACCCACGCACACAAGCACATCGACACACACACACACACACACACACACACACACAATATCACACACACACACACAATATCACACACACAATATCACACACACACACACACACACACGCACGCACACACATACATACGCACTTTGGCACACACAAGAAAATACACACATAAGTACAGGCACGCACACACTTGAGCACACACGTATACAAAAAAAGGGGTGCACACGCACACAAGCTGCACACGCGCACACAGGGTATTTACCTGTGTTAATCTGACTGTAATATAAAGGAAAAGAGCAATGCTCGCTGGGCCCCGTCTCCTACTCTCCAATTTATCATACGCGTGTGTGAGTATGAGTGTGTGTGATTCAGCATGGTCTTGGATCACGTGTTGGACTCGTGATCGATAGCTATTTCCCTCCCGGAAGAAAGTTCAGAGCTCATATATGACCAATCTATGGGTAATGCTGTGACCTTACACGCACACACGCAGCGCAGTGATATTGATATTATTTCAGCCCGGGGCGGGATTCGAATCCGGACCTCCGTAATGGCGGCCGGCAACTCTACCGACCGCGCTATCGAGTCGTGTGTGTGTGTGTGTGTGTGTGTGTGTATGTGTGTGTGTGTGTGTGTGTGTGTGTGTGTGTGTGTGTGTGTGTGTGTGTGTGTGTGTGTGTGTGTGTGTGTGTGTGTGTGTGTGTGTGTGTGTGTGTGTGTGTGTGTGTGTGTGTGTGTGTGTGTGTGTGTGTGTGTGTGTGTGTGTGTGTGTGTGTGTGTGTGTGCGCACGCGCGTGCTGAGTATCCGCATAGATATAGCATTGATACACACACTGACATCATACGTACATTCGTACGTATGCAGTGGCAGTATATGAAATCGATGTTCACGCAAGTATACTGAACCAGACTCCGTGTATTCACTTATTGCTTCATTGTCCTCTTGAATAAACCGATGAATCTATTGGTGGAAGTAATTCCTCTTCGTCATTCACTGAGAAACTGAACCACGAACTAAGAGAAGTTAAAAAAAAATACGACTATCGAACACATTGTTGAAATGTGTTTATAGAAGTCTAGAATTATACAAGTGAAGTATTTCTCCAACTTTTCAAATTCGAATCAACTGACGAAAACCAGACCAGTGTGAAGCGGGTTCAAGACTCCTGGGAATAAAAACAAAATCTAGTTTCACACGTATCGACTTTTTGCCGTGCGCCGTCCACGACACGTCGTGTTCACAAATTAACCATAGGTGTCTATGGACGCTTCCGCGCGTTACAACCACGACCACATTTGAAGGCGGCCATAGACAGTCATGGTTATTAGAGGGCACGACGTCGTGTCGTGGACGGCGCACGGCGAAAAGTCGATACGTGCGCAACGGAGCCCCGAGAAGGCGGGTTGTGCACTTGGCTGTCGTAAGAGAGGGAGAATCGTGCATAAACGTGAGAAGTCGGCGTAACACTCCTTCCCTGGAATTCCGCACGGATGATGTAAGAGACGATTATGTTATGATACATTTGGGTCTCTTATAATTGACAAACACACACACACACACACACACACACACACACACACACACACACACACACACACACACACACACACACACACACACACACATACACACACAAACAGAAATATACACGACGAAGATGTACACTAGCTCAAAGTCGGCAACTTGAAAAAAATAACAATACTAATAATAGTTATTATTGATTATGATAATAACAATAAAAAACAAGACAAATAAAATTAAATTAAATTAAAAATAACAACGAAATTTTCAAGGGGTTTTGCTCCAGCCCGCATTAATCCATGCACATGACAATGAAACAAAACGTGGTGCATGGTGGATGCGAGTGAAGAAGATACATCTGGAGGTACACTAAGAGTATCATAAGCCCTTTTCATCAACGTCACCGATGTGAAAAAAAATAAATAAATAAAATAAATGAATAAATAAAAAAAATAAAAATAAAAAATAATAATAAACAATAACAATAATAATAATAATAATAACAATAACAATAATACCATCATCATCAACAGCATCTAGTTGTCTATAGATAATTTCATTACCCCCCGAGGAAACCGCTAGAATGGAGTGAAAAACAGATTAACCACCTCAAACTAATTCTATCTTCCTTTGTAATTATACTTCATCTATACACTTTATCCTTCCTTTACATTTGATTCTGGTCAGCACCATCGTATTTCGTTCAGTTCATAAGTTCTTCTACAGAGATAAAGTACACGAAGGCCATCTCAAGCCAAAATATAAAATATGATTGAAAACAAATTAGCTCCAACCCCAGACTCCTCCTATCTGGGTGTGGGAACGTACGTTTGTTTGTGTGTGTGTGTGTGTGTGTGTGTGTGTGTGTGTGTGTGTGTGTGTGTGTGTGTGTGTGTGTGTGTGTGTGTGTGTGTGTGTGTGTGTGTGTGTGTGTGATTCACCACGGTCTTGGATCACGTGTTGGACTCGTGATCGACAGCTACTACCCTCCCGAAAGAGAGCTTAGAGCTCATATATGACCGATCTATGGGTAATGCTGTGACCTTACGCGCACACACACACGAAATTCCCCGCCCACGAGAGTTGGAGTAACGACTCACAGCGCAGTGATACTGATATTATTTCAGCCCTGGTGATATTGATGGTGGTGGTGGTGGTGGTGGCGGTGTGTGTGTGTGTGTGTGTGTGTGTGTGTGTGTGTGTGTGTGTGTGTGTGTGTGTGTGTGTGTGTGTGTGTGTGTGTGTGTGTGTGTGTGTGTGTGTGTGTGTGTGTGTGTGTGTGTGTGTGTGTGTGTGTGTGTGTGTGTGTGTGTGTGTGTGTGTGTGTGTGTGTGTGTGTGTGTGTGTGTGTGTGTGCGCGCGCGCATGTGTACGTGTGTTTGCGTACGTGTCCCCCAAAGACCCAAGCTTAAAACATTTCCTGATGCTCCAAAGACTTCAACAGCGCGCATACGCCTACCCACCCCGTGCGCGCGCGCTTTCTTGTGTGTCCGGGACTGAGGAGGCGACCCGCGCCACGCAGTCGCCGCATCGGTGAGCTACAAACAAAATGTTTTGGTGGGAATAAAACGCGGCATTAAGGGCTGAACCGCACTCACGCCCTTTCCGACACGCTCGCTCGCTCCGTCTTCAAGGTGAGCCGGGCGGTTTGTGGTGGCAGAGGTGGTGGTGGTGATTGTGGTGGTGACAACTGTGGTGGTGGTCAAAGTGGTGGTGGTGATAGGGGTAGTGGTGGAGACAGTGATGGTGGTAGTGGTGGTGACAACTGTGGTGGTGGTCAAAGTGGTGGTAGTGGTGGTAGTGGTGGTGGTCAAAGTGGTGGTAGTGGTGGTAGTGGTGGTGGTCAAAGTGGTGGTAGTGGTGGTAGTGGTGGTGATGATAGTGGTGGTGGTAGTGGTGGTGATGATAGTGGTGGTGGTAGTGGTGATAGTGATGGTGGTCAAAGTGGTGGTGACAGCTGTGGTGGTGGTCAAAGTGGTGGTGACAGCTGTGGTGGTGGTCAAAGTGGTGGTGACAGCTGTGGTGGTGGTCAAAGTGGTGGTGACAGCTGTGGTGGTGGTCAAAGTGGTGGTGGTCAAAGTGGTGGTGACAGCTGTGGTGGTGGTGACAGCTGTGGTGGTGGTCAAAGTGGTGGTGGTAGTGGTGGTGGTCAAAGTGGTGGTGGTAGTGGTGGTGGTCAACGTGGTGGTGGTAGTGGTGGTGGTCAAAGTGGTGGTGGTAGTGGTGGTGGTCAAAGTAGTGGTGGTGGTAGTGGTGGTGGTCAAAGTAGTGGTGGTGGTAGTGGTGGTGGTAGTGGTGGTGGTCAAAGTAGTGGTGGTGGTAGTGGTGGTGGTCAAAGTAGTGGTGGTGGTCAAAGTGGTGGTGGTCAAAGTGGTGGTGGTCAAAGTGGTGGTGACAGAGGTGATGGTGATAGTGGTGGTGACAGAGGTGATGGTGATAGTGGTGGTGACAGCTGTGGGAGTGGTGGTGACGGCTGTGATCGTGATAGTGGTGGAGGTGATAGTGGTGGTGACAGATGTGGTAGTGGTGGTGACATTTGTGGTGGTGATATCGTGGTGGTGACAGCTGTGGTAGTGGTGATGGTATCAGCTGTGATGGTGATAATGGTGGTGATAGTGGTGGTGACAGCTGTGGTAGTGCTGATGACAGCTGTGGTGGTGAACGTGATGGCGGTGATAGTGGTGCTGGTGACAGGTATGGTGCTGAAAGTGGTGATAGTGGTGGTAATAGTGGTGGTGATAGTGGTGGTAATAGTGCTGGTGACAGCTGTGGTAGTGGTGGTGACAGCTGTGGTGGTGGTGGTAATAGTGGTTGTGGTGGTAGTGGTGGTAATGGTGATAGTGGTGGTAATGGTGATAGTGGTGGTGGTGATAGTGGTGGTGATAATGGTGGTCGTGATATTGGTGGTGATGGTAGTACTGGCGGTGGCAGTGGTGGCAATAGTGGTGGTGGTGATAGTGGTGGTAATACTGGTGGTAACAGTCGTCTGGTAGTAGTAGTGGTGGTGGTGGTAGTGGTGATAGTGGTGGTGACATGTGGCGGTGGTGGTGGAACTCATGTAGTAGTAGTGATAATAGTATTAAACGTGATGGTGTAAGTTGTAGTGGTTGTGGTGATAGGTGGTGGTACCACTGGTGATAGTATTAGTGGTGGTGGTAAAAGTAGTGGTGGTGATAATGGTGGTGACAGCGGTGGTAATACTAGTGATGGTAATAGTCCTGGTAGTAGTAGTTGACGGTGATGGTGCTAGTGGTGGTTGTGATGGTGATAGCACTCAAGGTGACAGTACTGGTGATAAAAGTGGTGTAACTGGTAGTGGTGACAGGACGCAACCTGTCCACTCCCGGTTCCGGGTGATTACCACTTAGCTCCCTAAACACAGAGGGCACAGGTGAAAATTTCATCCACCGTGAAGTGCCTCCGGGCGTTAGCTCCCTTAAAGGAGCGTCACGCTGGTGATTAAAATCGTCTGGCGACAGCTAAGGGTCGAAGGGAAAGTACCACCTGGTATGGAAGACAACATTGAGCAATATACTGTAATGGCTACCATTTATTTTATCTATTCCTTTACCATTATTTATTATTACAAAGGATTGCAAAGGTGGAGCATGCCAACAGGAGACCTTTTGGTCCATATCTAGGTCGAATGCGAAAAAAATCATAATAATAATAAATGAATAAAAACTATGATACTGCAAATAACAAATAAAATATATAAATAAATGCATAGGTATAGTTAAATAATAAACAAACAGGTAAATAGTAAATAATAATAAAATGACATATAACTAATAATAAATGAGAATCAAACAGACAAATCATAACAAATCAAAAACAAATAATATAAAACAAATTATAATCATTACAGTATCTTGCTTAGGTGTTTATCTAAATGATTCTTAAAGCTTCGAACTGAACTTCATTGCACTACCTGTGCAGGAAGTTTATTCCATTCATTAACTACACGGTTGGCAAAGTTGTTTCTGCCTACTTTCAAATTTAATCCGTTTCCGGACAGTTTGGGACCATTGTTTCTTGTCTGATTCTCATTCAATGTGAAAATTTTGTCACTTTTGATGTTGTCAATTCCCTTTAGAATTTTAAAGACCTGTATCAAGTCACCTCTGAGTCTACGTTTTTTTAGGGAAAACAGATTCATATGTTTTAGTCGATTTTCGCATGATTTTTTTTTTATATTTGATATCAGTTTGTGGCTCGCCGTTGTACTTTTTCCAGTCTGTCAATTGTCTTTAATGAGATTGGGTGACCATACGAAAACAGCATATTCCAAATGTGGACGAACTAATGACTTATATAGCTTGTTAATGAGTGATGGACTTTTGAAATCAAAAGATCGCGCAATCAGCCCTAGAATTTTATTTGCTTTCTCAGAGAAAATAAACTGCTTGGATGATTTGAGATCGTTACTGATAATTACGCCGAGATCTTTTCCACTATTCACTTTTGTTAACGAATTTCCAAATAACTTGTAATCGTACTTATCTGTTTATCATTTATCACTTTATTTTATTCATTTTATTTATTTATTTAGTCATTTGTTATCTTTATTTATTGATGCCGTAATGCCTGCCATTTATTCTATTGTTTTACTTATTAATTTACTTATTAATTTACTCATTTATTATTTATTTGTTCGATTATCATTTATCATTATCTATTCATTTTACTTATTTATTTATTTATCATTTTAATCTATTCATTCATTTTTTCGCATCCGACCTAGTTATGGACCAAAAGGTCTCCTGTCGGCAAGCCCCTCCTTTGTAATCCTTTAAGATTTCCCCTAATGTTGCCAGATGAGGGTCAATGCATATTACGCGGAGAAAATATTTCGAAAGAGTAAATTCCATTTACAGCCATCATAATGAATTTTAGTTACGTTTAAGACATACACAGTTACTTGTCAAGAAACTATGGGTGAATTATGTTACAATTTGGCTGATGTACTGATTTGCTCACACACACACACACACACACACACACACACACACACACACACACACACACACACACACACACACGATAAGTAAATAAAGATAAAAATAATAATAATACCTGTAATAATAATAATAATAATAATAACAATGATAATAATGAATTAATAATAATAATTATAATAATAATTATAATGATAATAAATAAATAAAACAAAAGATTCTTGGCCCTTTTGATCCTGAGAAACACATGATTTGATTCTGGGTGACGCCAAAAGTTTTTAATTCAGCTTATGAAGGCTCCTAAAACGGACATAATTCAGGTCTCCATTTTAATTGTTTATTCATTTATTGTTATTATTATTACTATTATTATCTTATCTTGACGGGACTTTCAGGATTTTGTCCTGGGCTGCCGCCAGATGATTTTATTCAACTTCGAAGAACGCACTGGTAGACTTCAAATGTTTTATTCTGGTTATCGACAGACGGGCAAACTCGGGATCAAAAAGCCTCAACAATCCAAGACCACCCACCCTTCAGTCCAGAGTCCAGACCTGAGAACATAAGAAGGGAGGAGAATACAAGAGACCCTAAGGCCTACACAAGGCAGTTCCATGTCCCTTATCACCTATCATTCTCTAACAACCGACAGTTTCAGCGCTCACTACATGATCACTAAGTCTATCCCATTCGTTAAACCACTCTACTGGTAAATCAACTCTTGCCAATTTCCCTCTTAAATCTAAATACGTCCAATTTAAATCCATTACTGCGAGTCCTGCCCTGTTGTCTTTTTATGATGACCTTGCCTGCATCACCCTTGTTAAAGCCCTTGACCCATTTGAATACCTCTATTAGATCACCCCACGCTGTGGGGGTCACGAGGACACGCTCCGGAGGTCTCCATAGAGCGTTCCTCGGTCTCTTGATTCGTCAAGAGCAGCGTTTCTCAACATTTTTACCCTTGCGTAACCTTTAAAATAAATTGCATATCTCAAGGAAGCCCTGCGCAAAAAAAAAAAAATAAATAAATAAACATATGTTAGATAGGATGATGTCTATGTTACATTTTTACAATAACCAAGAATACGTCGTGCGTGTTTAATTATATTACATATGTGAAATTGAATGAAAAATCAAAAGTGCATTAGCTTATCTCACTTGTTCTCGCGGAACCCTTAGGGACCTTTTGCGGAACCTTAGGGTTCCGGGGAACCTTGGTTGAGGAACGCTGATCAAGAGACTCTTCCCATCACAAGTCACAAGTCCTCAGACTCTTCGGGAGTTCTCAGGATCTTACTCTCAAAACCTTTCACCAATCCTAGCGAACGCTTTCTACCTGCGTGACAAGCTTGTTGTTTCAAGATATGATTAGATAACTCTATAGATAGGAATGAAAGGTATTAAGGCCTAGTGTAGGCCTTATGGTCTCTTGCAGTCTTTTCCATTCTTAGGTCAACTACAAAAACAGGAAAAGGAATAAAATAAAAGTACAGCCATTCAATCCTTCAGTCTCTTCTTACATGGTCGTCAGACTCTTCCAATCGTGGTCCTCGAGTGAATTGGAGATTTATGACAGGATTTTCACAGACGAATTAAAGACTGATAAATCAGCTGATATTGAAGGAAAAAAACAGATGGAAGGAAGGGTCGGCTAAACGAGGAACAGAGGAAACGGCAAATAATCACATGATTAAGCCGATGAGGCTGTGATTGCCAAATTCGTGAACTGAACAGCCAAGTCCGGGTGACGAAGAAAAATGTGAAGTCAATGAAGAAATTTGATAGCGGTGAATCTTTTTCTTCCTTTTTTTCCCATTTTCTCTCTCTCACTCACCTTCCACTCTCTCTCTCTCTCTCTCTCTCTCTCTCTCCCCCTGACGAAGAAAAATGTGAAGTCAATGAAGAAATTTGATAGCAATGAATCTTTTTCTTCCTTTTTTTCTCTCCATTTTCTCCCTCTCCTTCGTTCACCTTCCACTATCTCTCTCTCTCTCTCTCTCTCTCTCTCTCTATTTATCTATCTCTCTCTCTCCCTGACGAAGAAAAATGTGAAGTCAATGAAGAAATTTTATAGCAATGAATCTTTTTTCTTCCTTTTTTTTTCTCTCCATTTTCTCCCTCTCCTTCGTTCACCTTCCATTCTCTCTCTCTCTATCTATCTGCCTCTCTTTCTCTCTGTCTTTCCCTGACGAAGAAAAATGTAAAGTCAATGAAGAAATTTGATAGCTATCTTTTTTTTCCATTTTCTCTCTTTCTCTCACTCACCTTCCATTCTCACTCTCTCTCTCTATTTCTCTCTCTTCCTGACGAAGAAAAATGTGAAGTCAATGAAGAAATTTGATACCAATGATTTTTTTCTTCTTTTTCTTTCCATTTTCTCTCTCTCTCTCTCTCACCTTCCCCCCCCCCTCTCTCTCTCTCTCTGACGAAGAAAAATGTGAAGTCAATGAAGGAATTTGATAGCTATGAATCTTTTTTTTTCATTTCTTATTTCTCCATCACTCACTTTCCACTTTATTTATATTCTTTTTTTCTCCATTTTTATCCCTTCCTCACTCCCTCACTCACCCTCCATTCTCTCTCTCTCTCTCTCTCTCTCTGTCATTATTCTATTTTTACTGAAACACCGATCCACACTTATAAATAAAATATAAATAAAATTACCTGGCACAAAGCAAAAGAAACACTCAACAAAGCACAAACATAGACGTTCTCTCTGGTCAGGCGGGGAGGCGACCCAACATCGGCCGAGAAATGACAAGGGTTTCGCTTTACCTGGCGTTTCTCACTTCCCACAACGTGTGAGTGGGAGGGCAAGTTTCTATTTTTTGCTGAATAAAGTCCCCTGGCGGAAAGCCAGAACAGACAAACAACTCAAGCAACATCGCGGGAGGGTGTGCAATGTTTTCAAGTGCTTTAACACGCAATATAAAAATAATAAAAAGAATAATAAAAAAAACAAATAAAAATCGTTGGACTAAAGAATGGGTGGAGTTGTAGAAGCTTCGGGAAGTAAACAAAGAAATTAAATTGAAAAATAGAAATTAAATAGAGAGAAAAAAATACAAAGAAATCGCCGAAAACGTCTGGGAATAAATATGCTAATGAGGAAATATATGATTTGACGAAATATATTATCCAACCCTTTCGAGACGCAATTATGCTTTATTCATTTTATTCTGCCCAAAGACAAACAACTCTATTCACGCTAGGAGAGGACCCAGGACAGAGAATTAACATTATCAAAACTTAACTCGACTTTCATGTCTTTATCATGTCTGTCGCCAGACGATTTTATTCACCAGATAGCAAAATCCTTTGGGGTCAAATGGAGAGACTTTATAAATAGAACATAGAACACAAGAAGAACATAAGAATGGAGAAGACTGCAAGAGACCCTAAGGCCTACACTAGGCAGTTCCATGTCTGTCATCCCTATCCATAAAGTTATCTCATCTTCTCTTAAAATGACCGATAGTTTCAGCGCTCACTAACTAGATGGTTACTAAGTTTATTCCATTCGTTAACTACTCTGTTGGTAAAAAAAATGTCTTGCCTATTTCCCTTTTAAACCTAAAGGCGGAACAACTGAAACAAATGATCTCTGTTAACCTCCTCGCCTGAATAAAATCTTCTGACTTTGGCAAGAACTAAATCACTATAGCCATCCCTACACAATCAATATTTTCGACAAAGTATCTGGATTCATTTTTATTGTGCAATATTTGTCTCCCCATACATGGCTTCATATTACACAATATCTTAACTCAGTTTTATTGTACAATATTGGTCTTCCCCTATATGGCTCCATATTATTGCACAATATTTTGACTAAGTTTTATTGTGCAATATTGGTCTCCCCCTACATGGCTCCATATTATTGCACAATATCTTAACTCTGTTTTATTGTGAAACATTGGCCTCCTTTTATATGACTCAATATTATTGCACAATATCTTCAAAGGATTTCCGAGACATCATGGTGGGGACTATCGTTCATCCTTCTTGCTAGGCATGTCGACGGTATGAGGGAAGGAAGCACACTTACAAAATATTGCGCAATGTTCCCTCACACTATTGCGCAATAAAATACCAAGTTTCCTTTTTATGTCTTCAATATATTATCATTCTTCAATGCCATCCCTACACCGTCAATAAGATTGCACAATAGAGAATATTGCGCAATAATATTGATCATGTAGAGCCATATTTACGCATGTCACTGGATTGAAGATTTTACCAAAGCTGATTGTATAGTAAGATCAATAAAACTGGACAACAATCCATATTGAACAAGATCACAGATAGAGCGGGGACAGTATCAAATAGCTTTGATAGGAGACCAAGAATACTGAATTTGTTTAGTAAGACAGCAGGGTAGGACTCTTAGTAATAGGTTTAAAGATTAAACTGGACAAATTCAGATTTGAGAAGAAAATAGGCAAGAACTGGTTTACCAACAGAGTGGTTAACAAATGGAATAGACTTGGTAAGTTTGCAGTAAGTGCTGAAACAAGCGGTTGTTTTAACATTAGATAACTTTCTGGATGGGGGATGATAGGTGGTAATGGACATGGAACTGCCTAGTGTAGGCCTTATGGTATCCTGCAGTCTCCTCCATTCTTATGTTCATATATTGTGTTAATATTAAGCTCTTAACGAGCACCTCCGTTTAGCGATTATATTAGAAAAAAATCATATATATATATATATATATATATATATATATATATATTTATATATAAATATATATATATATATATATATTATATATTGAACACCCCTGGGGCATATTAAACCGACAACTTTGCAAAAGGAACAGATAACCATCTTCAAAGCCCGAGCTCTTAGGATTACTACGGGAAACATGGCAAGAAATTCCTAAAGATGATATTCGTGAACTAATCACTAGCATGACTAGAAGGGTCCTTGCATTGAAAAAAGCAAAGGGAATGTCAACCAAGTATTAGTTATTCACATTGTGACCATTTATAAGCACTTTAATTGTATCAATTGTTTGTTTGATAAATCAAACTATTTCTCTTGGTGTTGTTACGGGCTGCTGGTATGTGAAGATACGTTACGTATAACGGATATGTGCTTAAGAACCAGTTCACTTCTAGAAGCCACTGTAGGACTGAACTATCTGGTCAGGGCCTAGATAATTCGTAAGACTAGAAGTAAAGGTAACAAAGAAGATTCCAGGAAAGGAATATTAAACTAGCGATAAAACTAGTAAACGAAATTATTAAATGGAAAATATTTACAGGCAATCAACACAAAAGAGAATGGGCAGTAGGGTCAATGGGACCGTTACATGATTATAAGAATATGGAAATTATCGTTCAAATAAGAAACACAAGATAAGTATACAATAATGTACTATCTAAGTACAAAGAGATCAGGAACATGCATCAGAATAAGTAATAAGTACAAATATAAGTATAAGTAATGCAATGTATATCAGACACGTAATGTATTAAAAAAGGGAGATCACAACACAACAATCGTCTCAAGAGACTAAACTACCAGTTTTTATCAAGAGATATGATATGCGAGAAATGACGACGAGAGAGCGATTTCAGCCGCTTATATACCATTGGACCGGAAGCGGAATACTTACGGGTGAGTGTGCGAGTGAGTGAAAGGGGGGGGGGAGGAGGGTAAGTTAACACACGTCAACATGGGTAGTTTTAAACCTCGACTCGCTTGAACAATCTATATTACTTTAGTAACTGTCAAATCTGTGCGCTCCGAGCTATTCAGGATTTCGCTTTGTCTGTTTGTTCTAACCAAGGAGTGCGCACCTCTCTTCCAGCACAGTACGGCAAGCATTATACATATAGTCGGACGTGCGATAACTGCCTTAACATTGATTACAATACTATACATAGGACAAGATAATTATGAACATAGTTATGTAATTAGCAAAAGGAACACAATTCTAATAACATAATTTTTCACACCTGCAGAATGACGGTTAATATCTAATTTTACGATACACCTCACCACCGATTGGGAATAGCTTTTCACTTTCCTGTTGAAAAGCTATGTTTCTAGAAAGGACGTCGGCATAAAACATTAAAGACGCCTTTTATTATGATGAATGGTGTTAGATATAAAGGGTTGGAGAAATAAACTCCAACGTGTAAAGTCTCGGTATTCTATGAGTTTTGTTCATAAGTCTAGGAACTTTAAGGGGTTGTGATACCTGAATATGACTTGAATGGTAGTTGAGGAAACCCCAGGTAGGACTTCGAAGTGGTATAAGGGCCTGGACCAAAGCGAGCGTCTCCTTCTCCAATTGTTGAGTAAGTTTCTTCTGCGCAGGGGACCAGTCTTCTTGCTGTAGGTAGGCGATAGCTGTGAAGAACCTTGTCCATCCGGTGTGTTCTTGCAAGAAGGGCACGGCACCGTATACCGGTGTCGCTGGCAGTCGAACTTTGCAGAAAGAAAGGCCGTCGTTGGAAATCGGGTGCCCTTAGGACTGGTGCGTTAGTGACGAAGGGGACTTCAGGTTTTTGAATGGGGGCCGTATCTACACAGGTAGGTGTCCACACGAAGTCGTGGTCTTTTCTCAACAGGTCAGTCAATGGTTCTGCTACATCTGAAAAATTTGGACAAAAACGGCGATAATAGCCACTCATTCCAAGGAATCGACGTACCTCTCTACGATTAGTGGGTGTTGGTTACATCATTGATGGCTTTTATCTTGGCGTCTATGGAAACACTTGGGAATTTCCAACTTTAAATCCCAAATAGGGGACCTGTGTATGTCCGAAATCACATTTGGACAAATTGATGGTAAGGTTTGCTTATTCTGCTCTATAAAAGAAATGATTTAGGTGTTCAATGTGTTCTGTCCAAGACTGACTAAATATTATCACATCATCTAGGTAAGTTTTTACTCCTGGCAATCCTGCAACAAGATTACTTATCATTCTTTGGTAAGTGGCAGGGGCATTTTTAAGCCCAAATGGCATTGCTCTGAATTGGAACAATCCCTCTTCCGTAATGAAAGCGGTAACTTCTCTTGAGCGAGGGTGTACAGGGATTTGATAGTATCCCCTTAACATATCCAACTTGGATACATACTTGGCAGTTCCTAGACTGTCTATGATATCATCTATCCTAGGGATAGGAAAAGCATCGGCCTTAGTATGGGCATTGATTTTCCTGTAGTCAATGCACAGGCGATAAGAATTGTCAGATTTAGGGACAAGAAGGCAAGGTGATGCCCAAGGACTACTGGAGGGTTCAATTATTCCCTGTTGAAGCAGAGCGTTTATTTTCTGCTTTTATGAACTCCTTCTTTTTTGGATTGACTCTATAAGGGGCTTGTTTGATAGCTCTAGGCGAGTCTAGAATTATTTCATGTTCTATCAAAGAAGTGAATCTTGGGGAATCTAGAAATAATTTTGGAAAACTTCTTAAGAGAGAGAGAATGTCTTTACCTTGTTTCCCAGATAAGTGTCCTACTTTTATCTGAAGATTTTTTGTAGTATCTGAGAGTTTTCCAAGGGAATCTCAGGAGGATTAGGCAGGTTATCAGGAGGCTCTTCCGATTCTATTGTGGTAGAGCTGCAAGCTGGAATTGGATCTCGGGAATGATAAGGTTTTAAGGTATTTATGTGACAGAGACGGGAACTCTTTCTTCTGTCTGGAGTTTTGATTATGTAGTTGAGATCACTGGCTCTGGACAAGACTTCATAGGGTCCTTTGTATTTAGACTGCAATGGATCTCCTGGTATGGGAAGATAAAGTAACACTTGATCTCCTGGAGAGAAAGTTCTAAGTTTAGAATTTTTATCATACCGACCTTTCATTACTCGTTGAGCATTCGTCAAGTTCTCTCTTGCCAACTTCCAAGCTTCTAACAACTTCTCGGTGACCTGGGACACGTATTTCAAAGAAGGAACTGGTGGTTCTTCTTTCATCCATTGTTCATGAAGTATCTTTAGGGGACCACGGACTTCATGACCGAAGATTAATTCTGACGGGCTGAATCCAAGGCTTTCATGAATTGTTGTTCGAGTGGCGAACAACAAAAAGGGGAGTCCGTCTTCCCAATTTCGAGTGTTCTCATCACAGAAGATTCTTAACATTGTCCTTGAGCGTTTGGTGAAAGCCGCTCTAGAGCACCTTGTGATTGAGGATGATAGGCGGAGGAAGTTACATGATTTATACCTAGTGTTACAAGAGTTTCTCTAAACTTGTTGGAAAGAAAATTACTTCCTTGATCACTTTGAATGTTCTTAGGAAATCCTACCTTAGTGAAATATTTCAACATTTCTCTGATTATGTTTTGAGCTTTAATATTTTTCAATGGAAATGGCTTCTGGAAAACGAGTGCTCATACACATGATTGTGAGAATGTACTGATTTCCTTTACTTGAAGGAGGTAAAGGTCCTACACAGTCAATAAGAACTTTTTTAAATGGCTCTTCCATTACAGGAATGGGATGGAGTGGAGCTTCTACAATTTTCTGGTTGGGCTTACCTACAAGTTGACATGTATGACATGTTTTACATTATTGGGCAACATCTTTGACAACCGGGGGCCAATGGAAATGTTGGGTTATGTTGAACAAGGTCTTTCTTACCCCTAAGTGACCTGCTAAGGGAGTATCATGAGCCAATCTTAGAACATTATTCCTGAAACCAAGAGGGAGGACTATTTGATTCCTTACTTGCCATGGCTGGTCAGCGGTTGCGGTGGATGTTGCCCAATATTGTAAAACATGTCATAACATGTCAACTTGTAGGTAAGCCCAACCAGAAAATTGTAGAAGCTCCACTCCATCCCATTCCTGGAATGGAAGAGCCATTTAAAAAATGTTCTGATTGACTGTGTAGGACCTTTACCTCCTTCAAGTAAAGGAAATCAGTTTTGTGATGCATGTGTATATACACACACACACACACACACACACACACATCTATATATATATATATATATAAATATATATATACATATATGTATATATATCGTACGGTGGCTTCCAGTGAAGTAAGAGTATAACACCTTGGTTACCGTGGCACAGCAGGTCAGATCAGGTCAGGTCAGGAATATCCCTGTTAACGCCGCCACGTAACCCATTACACCCTGCCACAGGGTCCGCTGCCTTGCGGTGACACCCACGTATATTAAAAGCTTCTGAAGTAAACCCCCGAGGTCAACCTCAAGGGGTAAGAGTCCCAAAGTCGGCAGTTCCATGTCTGACAATTTCTCATTATAGCTTATTTTACATTTCTTCGTGCTGATATTTGCAATTAAAAAACATAGAATAAGATCAATCAGAATAGAATAAAATGTAATAACATGAAATTAAAATAACAATGTATTAATAAAAAATAAAATCAAACGAGATAAAAAAAAATCACAGAACCTTGTATGAGTTTTGAATCAATGAATTGAAGACATCGCAGATTTTGCCGCTAATTCTTGAGGGCTTCTGATGTGATTAGATTAGATTAGGTCACGCTAGCTTTGGATGCCCGCGGCGGTTCAAACCGCTAGTGTGAACAAGGCGTAACAGAAAGAGGTCAACCACAAGGTTACTTTAGTTTGGTTAAATATTCCCTTAATAAAACCACAAAATGGCGCCACTTGCGAAAGGAGTAAGGCCCCGTTCACACTAGCGATCTGAACCGCGCAGAATCCGCAGCGATACCGCTTAGTCAAGGAAAAACTGCGCGGTTGCGTGCGAACGCCTCCAATGACTTCCATCGTAACTGAACCGCCACGATTCAAACCGCTAGTGTGAGCAGGGCCTAACAGAAAGAGGTCAACCCTCACTGAAGTAAGGTGAGTTTTATTCGATGATTAAAATCACCTGGCGACAGCAAAAACAAATATACGACTCCACCACTCCCATGACAAGGAATCACATTGACTCCCATCACATCGGAGAGTGGAGACGCTAAATTCGGCTGAATAAATTCGCGTGGCGGCAGCAAGATGCATCTACCCGGGTGGTCAGACTCCTCCTCCTCCTCCTCCTAGCTACGTATGGACCCACGGCTACGAAGCTGGGGTATTTGACCCATCTGATCAAGCGTAGGTTTGGTTTATGGAAGGGTGGGCTCGTGTGTGTTCGTGTGTATGTTCGTCTGTGTGTGCGTGTGTTTTCGCGTTCGTGTGTACGTGTGTGTGTTTCTGTGTGTGTGTGTGTGTGTGTGTGTGTGTGTGTGTGTGTGTGTGTGTGTGTGTGTGTGTGTGTGTGTGTGTGTGTGTGTGTGTGAGTGAGTGTGTTTCTGTGTGTGTGTGTGTGTTTCTGCTGTGTGGTAAGTGTGTGTTTTGTGTGTTGTTGTGATTTGTAGTTGTGTGTGGTGTGTGGTGTGTGGGGGGGGGTTGTGGGGGAGTGTGTGTATTCTGTTGTGTGTGATGTGTGT
>NC_134815.1:4864875-4872375 GCF_046742065.1 Oratosquilla oratoria | reverse complement strand
ATTCATGTGCAGAGGCGATGTAACTCCAGCAACCAACCGCAGACAAACAAACAAACAAACAAACAAAGAAGCCCAGAGGCGCCCGGACGAGGATGAGGTGCAAGAATGAACGAGGGAGTGAATGCGCGAATGAATGAGTGAATGAATGAGTGAATGAATGAATGAATGAATGAAACGGGTTGTGGAGGTCACGGATTCATTTGCATATCCGACGCATCGCCTGTCTCGACCTGTTCCTCCAGACACTTCCTCCTCCTCCTCCTTCTCCAGCACACTCCACCGCCAACACCACTGTTATCACCATCACCAACCCGCTCCACCACTGGGAATTTACCATCATCACCAACAGCACTAACACCATCATCACCAACATCACCACCGCCAACACTACTATTATCACCATCACCAATCTGCTACACCACTAGGACGTTACCATCATCACCAACAGCACTATCACCATCCAGCACCATAATTAACACCAACCCAATCTATCACCATCAATGTATTTCACCACCATGACTACAACGTCATCACTTCAATCATCACCACCACAATCACCATCGTCATCACCACTACCTGTTGCTCTCTCTGCATTTTCCTCTCTCTCTCTCTCTCTCTCTCTCTCTCTCTCTCTCTCGGCTACTTGGCTGCTCATTCATCTAACCCGGTTCGAACCCCCACCCCCCACCCCCTCTCTCTCTCCCCCCACGCTCTTCCCCCTTTCTCTTTCGCCCCTGTTTCTCTCTCTCTCCCATCCTCTTCTCCCCTTTCCTTTCCCGCCCTGTTTCTCTATCTCTCTCTCTTCCCTCCTTTCCCTTTCCCCCTGTTTCTCTCTCCCCACTCCGGCACCCCCTCTCTCTTCCCCTCGCTCACCCCGAGTCTCTCAGTCTCACTCCTCTCTCTCTTCTCTCTCCGGCTTCTCTCTCTCTCTCTCTCTCTCCTCCGTTCCTCTCTCCTCTTACTCACCTCCCATTCCCTCAGTCTACATCTCTCTCTCACTCATCTCTCTCACTCTCAACTCTCTCACTCTCCTCACACACTCTCTCTAACCCTCTTCTTTCCTTTCTCTTTCCCCTGTTTCTCTCTCCCTCCCACACTTTCTCTCTCTCTCTCTCTCTAATCTTACTTTCTCTCTATTTCTCTTCATTTCCACGGTCATCTACTACCCCCCCTCTCTTTTCTCTTTCTTTCTCTCTATTTCCACTCTTTATTTCCTTTTTCTTTTTTCCATTCCTTTATCCCGTCTCCTTCATCGCTCTCATTCTTCTCTCTTTTTTAACGTTCTAACCACATCCCTACTTTCTCCAACTCTGGTCTTCTCTCTCATTACCATATGGTCGCCTTATCTGTCTTTACAATGGACGGAACCAAAAAAGTCGTGATGATGCTAATGATGACAAGGATTATGGTGATGACGATGAGGATGATGACAGTGACAAGATGATGAGGATGAGGGTGCTGACAAAGATGATGACGGTGATGATGATGATGTCATTATGATGACTCATCATGAAATTCTCAAAGATGGCAACACGCATTAGGCCTTTTCTTCGTCACTTAGAGACTCGCACGCGCGCATACACACACTCACACACACACACACACACACACACACACACACACACACACACACACACACACACACACACACACACACACACACACACACACACTCTCTCTCTCTCTCTCTCTCTCTCTCTCTCTCTCCCTCTATCAATCTATATATCTACATATCTCTATCTAGCTCTTTTTCTATCAGTCTCTATTTCTATCTATCGATCTGTCTCTACCTATCTCTCTTCTATTTATCTCTTCCCTCTATTTCTCTCTTTCTCTAATCTCTTTCACATTCTCTCTTTGCGTCTTCTCTTTTTCCTCTTTATCTCTCCTTTCCTCTTTCTTTCTCTTCTCTTTCTCTCTCCTCTCTCTCTTTATCTCTTCAACGTCACCCTGGGTGGCTTTTGCCCATACCCTGATCAGTCAGCCGGTCGACCGGTCGCCCGGTCCGTATTGGCCGCAGACCATATTTACCCTCCTACTTACCTCCTTCCTTTCCTCCTTTCCTCATTACTCCTTCCTTTCCTCCTCACCTCCTTCGCTTATCTCCTTAATCCTCCTTCCTTTACCTCACTTACCTCCTCCTTTTTCTCCTTACCTCCTTTCCCGTTTCTTACCTCACCTCACCCACCATTCTTTCCTCCTTACCTCCTTCCTTTCCTCCTTACCTCCTTCCTTTCCTCCTTACCTCCTTCCTTACCTCCTTCCTTTCCTCCTTACCTCCTTCCTTTCCTCCTTACCTCCTTCCTTTCCTCCTTACCTCCTTCCTTTCCTCCTTACCTCCTTCCTTTTCCGTCATGATACCTTCCTTCCTTTCCTCATTACCGTCCTTCCTTTCCCTCATTACCTCCTTCCTGTTCCATCATTAACCGTCCCTTTCCTTTCCTCCTTACCTCCTTCCTTTCCTCCTTACCTCCTTCCTTTCCTCCTTACCTCCTTCCTTTCCTCCTTACTCCTTCCTTTCCTCCTTACCTCCTTCCTTTCCTCCTTACCTCCTTCCTTTCCTCATTACTCCTTCCTTCCCTCCTTTCCTTCCCTCCTTACCTCCTTCCTTTCCTCATTACTCCTTCCTTTCCTCCTTACCTCATTCCTTTCCTCCCTTCTTAATTAATTCTCTTCCTCCTACTTTTATCCTCCTACTCTATCTCCACATCCTCCTCCTCCTCCTTAATCCTATCAGTCGTTTTCCCCTATCTAATCCTCTCTTTCTCCTACTTTATCTCCTCCTCTCTCAAACTATTCCTCCTACGCTTCCTACTCATACTAATAAGTAGTAGTAGTAGTAGAGTAGTGAGTAGTACTACTACTTATACTACTACTACTACTAACTACTACTTACTACTACTACTACTACTAACACTACAACTACTACTACTACTAATACAACTAATAATAATAATAATAATAATAATAATAATAATAATAATAATAATAATAATAATAATAACAACAACAGTAATAATAATAAAGATAATACGTACTCTCCTCTTGCATCCTCTGTTCAACCTCCTTTTGCTACTTTATCTCATCCAAGAATAGAAATATTATCAAAAGAATAAATAAATGAATAAAATAATAAAAATAAATAAATAAAATAAATCATATTTTTCCTTCTGTTGAGGAAAGTCTTTGCCTTCACAAAACCGTTCCCCGCGTATGTCAGTGGGCAAATCCCGGTCAGTTGCCGCCGGGTCATTTCCACCGGTGTTAGGTCGCCTCCCCGCCTAGCCAGGGCTGTTGTCAGGAACCCACGCGACATAGCCCGCAGTGGGTCCCGGGTATCGAACTCACGACCACCTGGTCATCAGTTCGACACGCTATCCGCTGGGGCTACCGCGCGCGGCCCTGTTGGCACGCAACCACTAAACTGTGTGTTAAGGTGGGCGGTAAACAAATTGGGGATAAGCCAAAGATGTAACAAACGATGACGTGTGTTTGGTGATAAATGTGCTCTTTCCACGAACGTTTACGACACTTACGCACCCAGGAATAGTCGCATATGTAATGTATATCTGTATATAGGTGTACATATGTATGGGTCTCTTGTAAAGAGTATATGTTTCCAATCACACGTTTAATGTTGTTTGTGTTGTGTTGTGTGTATGTGGTGTATACATATGTGTATATGATATATACATATACATATATATATATATATATATATGTGTGTGTGTGTGTGTGTGTGTGTGTGTGTGTGTGTGTGTGTGTGTGTGTGTGTGTGTGTGTGTGTGTGTGTGTGTGTGTGTGTGTGTGTGTGGAAAACCACAAAGGAAAATAAACTCTGGACCGAGCGCTTTCGTCTATTCAGACGTCTTCAGGATGATTTGACAAAAGCGTCCGGTCCATAGTTTGTTTCCCTTTGTAGTTTTTCGCATACTTAGAATCACAAGTCCATGTGATTTTTCCTGTATATATATATATATATATATATATATATATATATATATATATATATATATATATATATATATAGTGTATGTAATCCTCTACGATTCTCAAAACTTCAAGAAATACTAGATAACAAATACTTCATTGAAGCAAGGCTAGCATTATGTTTATAAATCTTTCACCTACTTTGTGAGAGTCATACCTTTAGAAAATAAAAATTAATAAATAAACGAATAGATAAACGAATAAACAGACAAATAAAGCAGCGAACACAAACAGACGAATAATATACAAAACCGAAGGACCGGATCAAAATCCGATCAAATCGACTCGAAATCGATTATCCCTTGGCTTCCTTTTGAGAGGAACAACCGCATCGTAGAGTTACGAGCCACTTACGACGAGTTTACGACATCGCAACTCACCACAAAAAGAGCAAATAAAGCGTCGAGCTTAACCAGACTAACGGAGCTCTGCTGAGGTCTCAGCTACAGAGGACATTCGATTCTGACCCACGATATTACAACACATCAGAACTACAAAGGTTTGTAAAGGTAGAGCATGACGACAGGAGACCTTTTGGTCCATGATTAGGTCGGTTGCGGGGAGAAAAAGTAAATAAATGAATAAAATAATAAATAATGGCAAATAAATGTAATAAACAAACAGAAAAATAACAATAATTTATGATAGACAATAAATAGAAAATAAACAAACAATAATAAGTAAATTAATGATATTAAATATATAAAATAAAATAAATTAAAAGACATGTTATAACATTTAAGATCAAATAAATGACAGCATACAAAATAAAATACATGACTGACATTACAGCATGCAACTATGTGTAGTTCAGCCTTAGTTGTCCAATGCAGGACCTGCCTATCCCGTGATGGACGATACGGCCTTTGTACTTCTCCACGGTGGCGTAATGGAAACCTATATTTTGATAATGAAATATAATTACCTTTGTTATAAAGGAACTATTGTATATAAATATGTATAGAATACTCAACAAAGAAAGGTACATTTGCACAGTCCTGTTGTACTAGGTTAGTGTGTTTGTGGTAGTACTTTTAGTACTTTGTACATGAGCCTTCTGGGGTAATGTTATCATATATCATACATATATATATATGTGTATATATATATATATGTGTATATATATATATATATAATATATATATATATGTAAAGACAGACAAATATGGAGGTGAGGTGGCAAAATGAAACGATACGGCTAGAGTACCTCATTCATTACCAGAGGTTTCGACCTCTTGAGGAAGGCCCAAGAGGTCGAAACGTCTGGTTCTGAATAAAGCTACATACTCTAGCCTTAACGTTTCATTTTGCCACCTCGCAATCCATATATATATATATATACATATAAGTATATACATAAAATATATATATATATATATATATAAATATATATATATATATATATATTGTAACACTTTCAGGCCAGACTGAGCCTCCTTGGCCTTAAGTCAGAATTAAACTCATGAATCACACCACACACATGTTTACACACGCACAAACATGAACACACGCACATACATAAACAAACCAGCACACTTATGTAAACACGTACACGTGTACATAGAGGCACATGTCTAAATAGACATATGTACACATATACACACATGTACAGACTAAGAGGTTGGCAGATAGACAGGCAGACAGTTAAGCAAGCAAGCAAGCACAAGCAAGCACACGCAAGTACACACACACACAAGCACACACACACACACAAGCACACACACACAATTTCTGTCTCTCTCTCTCTCTCTCTCTCTCTCTCTCTCTCTCTCTCTCTCTCTCTCTCTCTCTCTCTCTCTCTCTCTCTCTCTCTCTCTCTCTCTCTCTCCCTACAACGTACCGCTTTCAGCACAGCTAACGCCGCGAGAAAGTATTACTGGTCTGCAGACAGGAAGACACTAACTGGAAGTTATCCCACATGCAGTGTTATGTTAGCGCGTGTCAGAGGTGAATCCACCCCGTGTTAACGGCGCACACCGGTGATTTGCTTTGTTCCAGAGGCCACAGGAACAAAGGGAAGTGAATAAAATCGTCAGCGCAAGCCATTGTGGCTCCTTGTTTTCGTGTCTGCCCGTCCAGCCCCTCCTTTGTGCTGTCTGTGATGGATGTATGCGCGCCGAAGGAAGCGTGCATGACTTCTCCAAGTCAGACGCCCCAAGGAGGGTCAGACTCTTCGGATGAGGTAACAAGTTTAGCACCTCCGTCTCGAGGTCGCATGGCTAAATAAAATCGTCTGGCGCCAACAAAAAAAAAATCTTTGGCTATGAACGACCTATCATCGTCAGGAATCATCGACCTAGTCATCTACGCCGCCCCTCGCAGCTCCCACTAACGCTTGCTTCAAACGTGCTTTTCACCGTGCGCTGTCCACGACACGACGTCGTGTCGTGGACGGCGCACGGCGAAAAGCCGATACGTGTGAAATGAGTCTAAGACCTCAGGCACTGTAGTGGAGGAAGCTGTACCTCTGATGACTACCAATCAAAACTTCAACACAACCTACAAAGGAGAAAAGAAGCAGGATGCCTGGCCGATAAACTTCGTGGTTAAAGAGAGAGAGAGAGAGAAAGAGAGAGAGAGAGAGAGAGAGAGAGAGAGAGAGAGAGAGAGAGAGAGAGAGAGAGAGAGAGAGAGAGAGAGAGAGGAAGATTGAGAGAGAGGGAGAGAGAAAAAAGAGAGATAGAGGGGGAGGGAGGGGAGGGAGGAGAGAGAAAGAGAGGGAGGAGAGAGAAAGAGAGGGAGAGAGTGAAAGAAATGGTGAGTAGGGGACGAAAGAGAGATAAAGAGAGAGAGAGAGAGAGAGAGAGAGAGAGAGAGAGAGAGAGAGAGAGAGAGAGAGAGAGAGAGAGAGAGAGAGAGAGAGAGAGAGAGAGAGAGAGAGAGGAGTTAGGGGAAGCCTGGCTAGTCACACCGACTCCCTAATTGCGACCTTCCCTGCGCATCGCTATCGTCATTTATCTGGTCGTTTTCGTTCTGGACTACGAGACTTCACGAGCATAATGGGCTTCTTGTCGGGAGCCCACTGATAGCCCCAACGTTTGTTTTGCTGTAAGAGGGCATTTGCCATCTCGACCTAATTCCTTTCGAGCGCCTCTCACTCTTCGGGTCGTATTCGTGGTAGGGGTGTGCCGATTAATCGGCATCGGCAAGAATCGGCACTTTTTTGGTGAATCGGTATCGGCGAGAATCGGTTTTTAATTTTTTCATTTATTTATTTATTTACTTATTCATTTATTTATTAGATTCGGCATCGGATTCTCGCAAGTTTTCTCACTGTGTATCTTATGTGCAGCCACTTCCACACCAAGACTGATGAGGCCCTGTCCACACTAGCGGTTTCAACCGCGGCGGTTCAGGTACGATGCAAGTCAAAGGAGGTGTTTACACAAAACCGCGCAGTTTTCCCTTGACTAAGTTGTACCGACCCGGCTTCTGCGCTGTTTAAACCGCTAGTGTGAACAGGGGCTAAAATCGAGTCCACAACCGGTCCGTGTTTAGAAGCTAAACGCA
>NC_134815.1:4849875-4859875 GCF_046742065.1 Oratosquilla oratoria | reverse complement strand
GTGAAAGTTATTACAGGACTCGAACCTCGCGCCATCTGTGGGGCCTGTTTTACATTAAGGGCTTCCGGCAGTTGGCCCGCCAGCTGTGACAGATGGCATCAACCCGAGGGGGTGGAAATGGACCTCAAGTAGACTTTCAACGAAAAAATAAACAAACTATACGAACAAGTATGGAAGTGTATTGCCTTAACTCTCTTTTTTCGCTGTTTTCTCTCTCTCTCTCTCTCTCTCTCTCTCTGTGTGTGTGTGTGTGTGTGTGTGTGTGTGTGTGTGTGTGTGTGTGTGTGTGTGTGTGTGTGTGTGTGTGTGTGTGTGTGTGTGTGTGTGTGTCCATTTATGAACACTGCATACTGTATATATGTAAATGTGTATATAAGTATGTGTGTGCGCGCGTGTGTGTGTGTGCGTGTGCACGCGCTCCTCCATGTGTCTCCTCGTCCACGCGCCTCAGTGATTGCCACTCTCCCCTTCCGGGTTGGGCCAGAAGACTCAATCTGGACCTTATTACCCCGAACGTCACCCGACGCATTTTATGGCCATCGGCCTTTGACCATTCATTCCCATGTCACTTCTCGCCATTTACACACACACACACACACACACACACACACACACACACACACACACACACACACACACACACACACACACATACATACACACACACACACAGAAAGAGAGATAGAGAGAGGGGGGAGGGAGAGAGGGAAAGTGAGGGAGAGAGGGAAAGGTAGAGAGAGAGGGAGAGAGGGACAGGGAGAGAGAGAGAGAGAGAGAGAGAGAGAGAGAGAGAGAGAGAGAGAGAGAGAGAGAGAGAGAGAGAGAGAGAGAGAGAGAGAGAGAGATGAGAGAGAGATGAGAGAGAGATGAGAGAGAGAGGGAGGGAGGGAGGGAGAGAGGGAGGGAGGGAGGGAGGGAGAGAGAGAGAGAGAGAGAGAGAGAGAGAGAGAGAGAGAGAGAGAGGGAGAGAGAGAGAGAGAGAGAGAGAGAGAGAGAGGGAGGGAGGGAGGGAGGGAGGGAGGGAGGGAGAGGGAGGGAGGGAGAGAGAGAGGGAGGGAGGGAGGGAGGGAGGGAGGGAGGGAGGGAGAGGGAGGGAGGGAGAGAGAGGGGGAGAGGGAGAGGGGGAGAGGGAGAGGGGGAGAGGGATAGGAGGGATTGGAGAGAGAGAGAGAGAGAGAGATAGAGATAGAGAGAGAGAGACTGCTACAAGTCTGAAAAGGGCGTTATCACACTGGTCTTCTTCCACGGGCTTCATCAGCGTCGACCGTTGAGAGTTCGGTTACGATATTTGAATTTTCAAATCTAAATATCAAATTATCTTCCCGTCATATATAGTAGAGCTGAGTGATGAACTAAAAGGTTGCATGACTGTTAGACATACTGCTGAAATGTTCTTGGGAAAGTCTCAATTTCTGTAAGGAATGCCGTATTCACGTTGTTCAAACGGAGGTTGGAGGTAGGATGTCGGAGGAAAAATAGCTCAGTGTGATAGCGACATAACCGTGTCCTCCTAGTTTAAGACTTCTTCATTTTATTCTGGTTATCGTCGTGTGATTTCTCTCTCTTTCTCTCTCTCTCTCTCTCTCTCTCTTTCTCTCCTGGGAGTAGGAGTAGGAGTAGGGAGGAGTAGGAGCAGGAGTAGGGAGGAGAGTGAGGAGGAGAGGGAGGAGGAGGGGTGGAGTAGGAGGGGAGGAGGAGGAGTAGGAAGGAGAGGGAGGAGGGAGAGGAGTAGGAAGGGCAGTATGAAGGGGAGGAGGAGGAGAATTAGGAAGAGGGGAAGGAGGAGGTAGGAGGAGAGGGAGTAGAAGGAGGGGGAGTAGGAGGAGGAGGGGAGGAGGAGAAGGAGAGAGAGAAGGAGAGAGAGAAGGAGAGTGAGTAGGAGGGGGAGGAGAGGAAAGGGAGGAAGAGCGGGAGTAGAAGAAAGGGAGTAGCAGAAGGAGAGAGAGGAGGGTGAGTAGGAGGGGGAGGAGAGGAAAGGGAGGAGGAACGTGAGTAGGAGGAGGGGGAGTAGGAGGAGGGGGAGTAGGAGGAGGGGTAGTAGGAGGAGGGGAGGAGGAGGAGGAGGAGGAGGAGGAGGAGGGGAGGAATGGAAGGAGGAGAGGGAGAGGAGGGGGACGAGAAGGAGAGGAGAGTGAGTAGGAGGGGAGGGAAAGGAAAGGGAGGAGGAGGGGGAGGAGAAGGAGAGAGAGAAGAAGAGTGAATAGGAGGGAGAGGAGAGGAAAGGGGGTGGGAAGGGGGAGTAGGAGGAGGGGGAGTAGGAGGAGGGGGAGTAGGAGGAGGGGGAGTAGGAGGAGGGGGAGTAGGAGGGGGAGTAGGAGGAGGGGAAGGAGGAGGGGAAGGAGGAGGGGAAGGAGGAGGGGGAAGAAGGAAAGAGCCTTATGAAGACGACTGTGCCACCTCACTAATGATATTTCTTCGATTAACCAAACCTGATCCATGACACAAACATATATCTGGAAATAAAGGCATTTCGTTGCTGGTGGATTAAAACAACTTTGATTACAAAGCATCACCTTGATTAATATAACGCTTTTACTGAATATGAATATTCATCAAATGGTTAGTAACAATACACTATATATCAAAACCAAATGTCAACAATTGTACATACTATATATAATTAACAAGTGGCCTTGTTAAGGTATGTTATTAGTCAAGTACCACAGCCAATGGCGGGTGACGCGCATCCTACAACCTGGCATCCTATTTGGGTAAGCGCGTTGGTAGATTCAGTTAAAATGATTATCAGCCTCCTACTATGCAGAAACTCGAAGCAAAACATCCCCATTATTCAAAAACAAAGAATGAATGCTCTAGACAATCGTTGGACGATCATCGTTGAGTCATGAACGATCATCGTTGAGCGATAATTCGTATCGAGCAAAACGTACCTTTATGCGAGTTATAACATCTTAAACCATTTTGTTTATTTGTGTAATTAAATCCGTCAGTTGATGATTTTTATCCTTCGAGTTCCTTCCACTGCAAGACAATCGATCTTTCCCCTGTGGGGACATGATAATCGAGCCCCTGGGGGGACATGATTAATCCCGTTAAGTCGGGGGTCGGTCTGATTTTTCTTAATCTCTATTTATTAGCTGCCGTCACGCGATTTTATTCAGATGAAGGATGCGCACACACACACACACACACACACACATATATATATATATACTTTTATACGTTATTACTTTTATTCAACCACAAACAACTTTTAATTCCATGCCATCGCAATCGAGAATGAAGAATCGCTCGATGGAGACATTTGTATATATATATATATATATATATATATATATATATTATATATATATATATATATATATATATTATATATATATATATATATATAAAGTTGGAACGTACATGAACCTGAGTCTAGGTTAGAAAATTAAAGAATAGGAGACGGGACCCAACGAGCGTTGCTCCTTTCCTATATACTAAAATTAGGTAAATACACTTAGGTAAATACGTAAATACATACATACATACATACACACACACACACAGGGAGTGGAATGGTTAACCAACTGTTAACTTCCCAGTGTTGCTAAGTTAATCTCGGTCAACGCTGAGTTGAATTTAATGATTCGCCTTAAACTTCGTGGGATCTTGTCCACGGTTGACCACCCCCCTCCCCAACTAGAGGAGAGGGGCGAGTGCGGCTGGGCGACGGCTGGGCGTTCACCGCCATAAATTAATTAGATGATGACTGCTCATGGTGAAGACAGTGTTTAGTTGTGGGTCACAATGGCTGCCCACGAGAAACAGCTGAAGCGTTAATATCGAAGGGATGTTTTGTCTTTCACTCCCAGAATCTTTCACTCAAGGACCCCCGAAACTCCCGGTCCTGACCGAAACATTCTGGAACGTGTGACGACACTTAGCAGCGGGGATGTATTCCCCTGGGCTTCGGCAGGGGCGTGTCAGGGCTGGCCAGGGCGAGGGTCAATGTGTCGGGCGGGGTCACCTCGGGGTCACCTCGGGTCAGCCACAGGAAGTGGGCGTGTGACCGCAGCTTTCCGTTTTCTTTCCACTTCGCCCGTTTACTAAAATCATAAAATAAACGAGGAAAATGGGCGGAGGAGACTTTTCTCATGGTAACTGAATTTTATTCTATTTGTTCATCTATTAATTTATTTTCTATTTTTCTATTTATTTGTTCTTTTTATTTTACTTACCGATTTATCTTATCTTTAGGTAGGTTACCAACCCCTTTCACAAGAACATGGGTCTTGACCGACAGACTTCTCCTTCAACTGAAAAAAAAATCCTGTTGCCATCACATTCATCTTCACCTCCTTGAAGGTTAAGCCTAATCGCAAACTGAGACGCAGGCGACACAGAAGACGCAGTCGACACAAGCGACGCAGGTGACACAGGCGACGCTGGGGACACAGGAGACGCAGGCGACACAGGCGACGCAGGCGACACAGGAGATGCAGGCGACACAGGAGATGCAGGCGACACAGGAGATGCAGGCGACACAGGTGACGCAGGCGACGCAGGCGACACAGGAGATGCAGGCGACACAGGGGACGCAGGCGACGTAGAACATAGGCAGACTTCCTGTTGCTGAATTAGAGTTTGAACTTCTCTCTCACCTAAAATGCTTCTAGATTTACTACCTCAGCATTTCAAGAAGTTCAAACTGTACTTCAATTCAGCAACAGGAAGTCTGCCTTTGCTCTGTGCTGCGTCGCCTGTGTCGCCTGCGTCTCAATTTGCGCTTGGGCTAACATTTGAAACGCAGGTACAGAACCTATGAATTTTGTTTTAACCTCAATTAACTTCATCGGGTGAGTTAAATTCCGAACCAAAGCAGTTAACTTTTAACATTTAACACTTATTCCAGGCTCATGGACTCGTTTTAACGTCGCGAATTCCCCCTATCAGGAGGCTAGTACGGTGCCCCTTACAGAGTACTTTGTAGCGTGGAATTTAATGAACCATCCCCTTGGTCCAACTAGCTGGCGGCACGTTTCACCTCGACCTCCGCCTCAAGTGGCGACGCTCTAACTCGCTCGACCAGCGAGGACCTTTACATAAATATTTTATATATTTTCTTTTGAATGACGTCACACGTTTCAAGTAAGGGATATTGGTGATTTTTTTATGAATTTACATTCTTCAAAACAGCGTTGTACATCAGACAGATTTCTTCAGCGGGACTAAAGTCTGAACGTCATATTGAGCGACCGACACCCCGTTGTTGTTGCCAAGCAGGGGATCTCCACGCGGTCTCTGTTTTACGTAACCTATACTCTTATGCGCTGCTGTTCTTTAACACCCCTGGAGACCTATCCTAAACTAACTTAAACTAACCAAATCTAATCTAAAATAACCAAACCTAACCTAACCTAACTTAAGGCATACACTAACTCCAACTAGTTCCCCCCCCCTAGTCCCCCAGGGGGTCTGTGATCCCCCCCCCCTGGTGTTCAAAGACCACAGGCCGTGAGCCAGTGTGTAACCAAGGGTACGACACTTACGTTCATAATATAATCGCCCGGCGACTGTTGGAATAGTTAATCAGACATGTGTGTGTGTGTCACGGAGAGAGAGAGAGAGACAGAGAGAGAGAGAGACAGAGAGAGAGAGAGAGAGAGAGAGAGAGAGAGAGAGAGAGAGAGAGAGAGAGAGAGAGAGAGAGAGAGAGAGAGAGAGAGAGGGGGAGAGAGAGGGAGAGAGAGAGAGAGAGGGAGAGAGAGAGGAGAGGTGACGAGAGAGAGAGAGGGGAGAGAGAGAGAGAGAGAGAGAGAGAGAGAGAGAGAGTGAGAGAGAGAGAGGAGAGAGAGAGAGAGAGAGAGAGAGGAGAGAGAGAGAGAGAGAGAGAGAGAGAGAGAGAGAGAGGAGGGGGGAAAGGAAGAGAACGAGGGAGAGAGGGAGAGGGAGAGGGAGAGTGAGAGAGATAGAAAGAGAAAGATACAGAACGACGGATATATGTATATGTGAATATGTATATGTATATATATATATATATATATATATATATATATATATATATAATACTGGTGACCCACTTTCGGAGAAGAATTATTCTTCTCCGAAAGTGGGTCATCAGGATTATTTTACAAATGTGCTATGACATAACTTTGTGATTATATATATATATATATATATATATATATATATATAATATATATATGAGAGAGAGAGAGAGAAAGAGAGAAGAGAAAGAGAGCGACAGAGATAATTTCATCAATTTCTTAATATCAATCTCATTAGAATCGCCTCAACAGCCGCACACACAAAGCCACGCGCTCTGCTCAACAAAGCCGAGTAATGTCGCGATAATGGATTCAAACTGACAATTTGTTCAAACGCCACTACCACAGCGGCTGTGACCTCGCCTGGGTCACGGTTGGGCCGAGGTCAAGGGTCAAGGGGACACAAAAAGGTGACCCATTAGTCTTGTCAAGAGGAAGTAAAGCCTCCCAGTAAACTGCTTTCACTGTGATGTATCGACTAATCTTATCCCGTTGGAATTTACTAATAAGCTCACAGAACAAAGAGTTTGTTTATACTTTAATCTTTATCATTTTCTAGCTCTTTTCCTGAGCAGAGTCGTTCATTATTGTTGATTATATTATCTAATATCATAAATAATTCTGTCATATATATTACTTGTAAACTTGTTCGTGTGTATCTCTCTCTGGTTTTATATATATATATATATATATATATATATATATATATATATACAGTATATATATACACGTATGTATCAACCATTTTCGTGACGCGAGCGTTTGTCATGGTATTTATTTAAGTATGGTTTTCCTTTCCCACTGTGGTAGGGGGACAAGGATATTGTCACCGTGCCCCCCACCACCCCAGTGGAACGAGATGGAATAGAGATTTTCCTCCATTCTTATGTTCTTATTAAGAAACTACTCAAGTAAACAGGCGGCAGATAGGATAAAAAAGAAAAGGTATAGATAGGGATAAAAGATAGTAATAGACATGGAACTGTCTAGTGTAGACCTTATGGTCTCTTGAAGTCTTCTCCATTCTTATGTTCTTATATTATCAAGAAACTGATCAAACAAGTAGACGGCAGATACAATAAAAAAGAAAAGGCATAGATGTGTAGGTTCACAATGCGAACTCGGAAGTCGACCTAAAGTGTAGGCCTTATGGTCTCTTACGGTCTCCTCCATTCCTATGTTCTTATATTCATATTAAGAAACTTATCGAGTAAACAGGCGGGAGATAGAAAAAAAAAGAGAAGGCATAGATATGTGGGTTCACAATGCGAACTCGGAAGGCGTCTCAAGTGGCCTCAACCAAGCGACTTCCTCTTCACATTACCTTAAAACGCCGCAGACAGACAGATGTTCCCCGGGAGAGGCATTTGGCAACAACGCACCTGCAACAGGAAGACAAATGGCAACAATAAGTGGCAGAATTCGGGCGGAATGTGGTTGACTGCTTCCCACATACGCCCACCAGCCCTCGCCCGCCCACCAACCATCTCCCACGCCCATCGACTCACCAGCTATCACGCCCCGCAACAGGCAACTGTGCTTGTGTGTGTTGAACCTGTTCAGTATGGGACTCTGGTGTTCACACTCCCACCGTCATCATAATGCCAGAATCCGTTATTCACTGGGTTATGGGCACCTTGAGAGGGGGGAGGAGGAGGAGGAGGAGAAGGAGGAAGAGGAGGAGAAGGAGTAGGAGGAGGAGAAGGAGTAGGAGTAGGAGGAGGAGAAGGAGTAGGAGTAGGAGGAGGAGGAGGAGGAGGAGGAGGAGGAGGAGAAGAAGAAGGAGAAGGAAAACAAGAAGGAGAAGGAGAAAGAGAAAGAGGAAGAGAAGGAGAAGGTGAAGAAGAAGGTGAAAAAGGTGAAGAAGAAGAAAAAGAAGAAGGTGAAGAAGAAGGTGAAGAAGAAGATGAAGAAGAAGAGGAAGGTGAAGAAGAAGGTGAAGAAGAAGATGAAGAAGAAGAAGAGTAAAAGAAGAAGAAGAGGAAAAGATGAAGAAGAAAGCCCCCACCAGATTTAGTTATAAAAAGCTTTTAAGAAGCCATGTTAAATAAATTATATATATATGTATATATATATATATGTATATATATATATATATATATATATATATATATATATATATGAACACACAAACTACTGTATGTACCAAGCTTTGCATGTTTTGTACAAAAAATAGGCCTTTTTTTTTAACCAGCGCTAGTCGACAGTTCGGCAGAAGAAAAAAAAAGATAAAATTTGCCGGGTTTTATCTTATTTTAATTTTGGGTTTCCCAACGTCGGCGGGCCCGTAAACCAGTAAATAAGGAAGGTCTGACCTAATCTTACCAAAAAAAAAAAAAAAAAGACGATAACACAGCAATGGGAGCGTTGCTGTTCGCACAATAAGAAAAACAACTCGTAGAACACAAATAAACATAGTTTTATTTCTAAGAAAAAATATGCTACATTTAGCATAACTATGCTAAGTTTAACATTATTGTGCTAAATGCGGTCAACCTGCTGCGGACTGGTGGGGGGGAGCCAGTTTAGCCACGCATGCGCAAGAACACTATGAATATTATCTCAAATGTGAATATAGAGGAAAAACACAAGAAAAGAAGCCCTACAGTAAGACATAAAGAAAAACAAAATTTCTTAAGGAGCTGTCGATATTTATTATTACCTACTATTTACCTGTTTATTATTTAACTTTACCTATTTATTTTATTTATTACTTATAATATTATCATTTCTATTTATCTATTTATTATTATTATAATTCTTTTGCATCCGATATAGTTATGGACCAAAAGGTCTCCTGTCGACATGCTCCTTTTTTGTAAGCTAGAGATCCGTATCTACATCTACACCTACACCCTGGGCAAAGGACAATCACTGGCAAACATCTCCAGCAAGTAATTGCATGGCAATTGCATGGCATTATGCGCGACATGCACTCACATTGGGAGTGAAGTAAAAGCAGTAGATTCCCGGATTTCTTTCTCTCTCTTTCTCACTCTCTCTCTCTCTCTCTCCCTCTCTTCTTCTTTTCTTCTTTTTTCAAATACTAGGAACAACTTCAGAGTAGTTAAGAGGAGAGAAATATTAAAAGGAAAGACGATAAGGAGGAAAGAACAGACGGGGACGTAGCCCGTTTTTTTTTTTTTTTTTTTTTTTATAATAAGAGTGCCCTCGCCTCTTTCGCTCCGTGAATATTTTTCATTTTGACGGAATGGTTTCGTTATACGTAGGCAATGGAGAGGGGGTGGAAGAGAGGGGAGGGGGAGATGACAAAACACCTCTATAACACACAACCTTACTTCCCGCCCCCTCCACAACCCTCTTCCATACTTCCTTCTGATTAATTGCAGATTATCTTATTCAAGTAATGCTGTGATGTGATTGATTCGGTTTAACGTCGCGAACTTCCCCTATCAGGAGGCTAAGACAGAACCCCTTACAGAGGATTTCGTAGCGTGGAATCCAATGAACCATGACCTTGGTCCAACTCGCTGGCGGCACGTTTCGAACTGCCGTCACCTCGACCTCCGCCGCAAATAGCGACGCTCTAACCAGCATCTTTCAAATACATATATCAATAATATTGAAGTAATGATTATTGTTAGATAATTTCTAATGGCTGTTGGTGACTACCACTTGCCCCGGCTCTCCAAGCAGCTAGAAACAGAATACAAAGACGAGGGCACGTGCTTGTAGAATTGCCAAACGCTGATAACATTACCTATGAATGACGTCACGACGAATGACGTCACGACGGATGACGTCACGACTGATGACGTCACGATGACGTAAGCAGACTCCTTGGATTGGCGCCAATCATGGGAGGGTTACGTGTAGACTGCCAGGCGCCGAGGCCTTATTAGCTCCAATCAAATCCTGATGGGCTTTAATGACCTTAATTGACCCTGTGACCTCGGATCTTCATTCAAACCGCCGTGGCTCATTGGTTTCGACCTCGCCCTGCACCCCACGAACCCGAGTTCAAGCTCAATGGGCTCCGATGGCATTCC
>NC_134815.1:4839875-4847375 GCF_046742065.1 Oratosquilla oratoria | reverse complement strand
CCGTTTCCGTATGGTCACCGAATCTCATTAAAGACATTGACATATTGGATAAAGTGTAACAGCGGGCCATAGAACTGATTCCAAATACCAAAGGTAAATCATACGGAAATTGACTAAAACATATGAATCTGTTTTCCCTAAAAAAGCGTAGACTCAGAAGTGACTTGATACGGGTCTTCAAGTTTCTAAAGGGAATTGACATCAAAAGTGACAATTTTCATACTGAATGAGGATCAGACAAAAAATAATGGTCTGAAACTGTCAGGAAATAGATTCAATTTGAAAGTGGGTAGAAACAATTTCGCCAAGCGTGTAGTTAATGAATGGAATAAACTTCCTCCAGAGGCAGTGCAATGTAGTTCAGTTCGAAGCTTTAAAATCCGTTTAGATAAACACCTATGCAAGATGCTGTAATGCCTGCCATTTATTTTATATTATCTGTTTATTTGTTTGTTATTGTCTGGTTTTTTTATCATCATTTGCTTATTATTTATTATTATTTATCTGTCTATTTATTATTATTTACTATTTACCTGTTTATTCATTATTTAACTTTATTCATTTATTCTATTATTATTTATATTATTATCATTTTCATTTATCATTATTATATTTTTTTTGCATCCGACCTAGTCATGGACCAAAAGGTCTCCTGTCGGCATGCTCCTCCTTAATAATCCTTCGTAATCCCCTTTACTCATGACGCCTTTCGACAAGCCAAGGAGGCCACCAGACGAACGTTCTCCTCCCCAATTTCAGAGTCTATTTGTGGTCACGGATAACCATGTCGTTGGGACCAGAAGGAATGACCACCACTGAGACCACAGTCGACCACAAGCAGAGACCAACAGCTGATCGCCTTTTCTTACGAGAAGGAGTGATGGAAGAGAAGTCCCGAGTTTGTTCCTTGACCAAGGGGCCATTTAGGGTTGTACCATAATTATGAGGTCTTAAGCACGACCGATGTATATACATGCACACATAATATATTCATGGTTACAATAGACATTGTGTGAAGATGGAATCTTTATTGCTGGAGCATCCGTGTGTGTGTGTGTGTGTGTGTGTGTGTGTGTGTGTGTGTGTGTGTGTGTGTGTGTGTGTGTGTGTGTGTGTGTGTGTGTGTGTGTGTGTGTGAGTGATTCACCATGGTCTTGGATCACGTGTTGGACTCGTGACCGACAGTTATTTCCCTCCCGGAAGAGAACTCAGATCATATATGACCGATCTATGGGTACTGCTGTGACCTTAGACGCACACACACACACACACACACACACACACACACACACACACACACACACACACACACACACACACACACACACACACACACACACACACACACACACACACACACACACACACACACACACACACACACACACACCCAGTTCCCCGCCCACGAGAGTTGGAATAATGACTCGCAACGCAGCGATACTGAAATTATTTCAGTCCTGGGCGGGAATCGAACTCGGACCGCTGTAGTAACAGCCGGGAACTCTACCAACCGCACCATCAAGTCGTGTGTGTGTGTGTGTGTGTGTGTGTGTGTGTGTGTGTGTGTGTGTGTGTGTGTGTGTGTGTGTGTGTGTGTGTGTGTGTGTGTGTGTGTGTGATTCACCATGGTCTTGGATCACGTGTTGGACTCGTGATCGACAGCTATTTCTCTCCCGGAAGAGAGTTCAGTGCTCATGACCGATCTATGGGCAATGCTGTGACCTTACACACACGCAACTCCCCGCCCACGAGAGTTGAAGTAACGACTTGCAGTGCAGCGATACTGAAATTATTTCAGTTCTGGACGGAAATCGAACTCGGACCACTGTAGTAACAGCCGGGAACTTTACCAACCGCGCCATCGCGTCGCGCGCGCGCGCGCGTGTGTATGTGTGTGTGTGTACAACGTTTCCTGTGTACATTTGATAAAAGTTTCATCCTTATATGGTATCTTCTTTGACCATTCATATTCTTAACCTGAACTTCACCCCATCTACCTCTTCCTTCCACAATCTTTCCATGAGCCCAAACCATCTCAATATTCTTTCATCTGCCCTATTTGTCATCTCCCTTTCCACCCCACCTCACCTCTTCACCTCCTCACTTCTCACTCTATCTATTCTCGTAACACCCACCATATCAAACACATTAAAAATTGATTTAAAATGGCAAACTAAGACACACGAGGTATGGAAGTGTGACGGATGAAGGAAAAGCTTTGAATGCAGCGAGATGACCAAGAGGGCTGGAAGAAAGAGGAGGAGGAAGTAAATGGAAGATAACACATGTGGATAGAGTACTGAAAATGTTAAAAATATGCACGGAGAAGCACCTAGTGATAGATAGGTACTTTGTTATTAGTTGTTATTATACATTATATTATCATTATTCAAATGTCCTATGCCCACTGTTATTTCATTATGATAAAATAATTTTTCTGTCATTTTGTTGGTAAAGCATGAGGCAAATTTCCACTGGGAAACTTATGCACACACAAATATACGCCACTTCTAACCCTATAGTATTATTCTTTTGAATAAGACTCCAGTCTTTTGAATAAGACTCCAGTCTTTCCTCTTCCCACCCACTTTAATGTGTTATGATAGTTCAAATGGGTGATGGGGTGTTGATAGTCTTGATTCGATTCTTAAACCTGGTTGAGAGTTATGTTGGTAAGCCTGGTTAGGAGTGCCGATAAAGTAAACTTAGATGAAATAGTTTTGATAAAGTTGGTAAACCTGTATGGGATTGGTTCTACAAAGCTGGCAGGCTTGGATAAAATATGTACTTATTCTGTAGGATCCCATGTACTATGTACTATGAAAAAAAAGTTCTTGCGGATTTTTCTTTACTCAGACTTTTGTGCCACAATCTTCGACTTAAACCATGAAATCATAACAAACAAAAAAAAAAAAAAAAAAAAAAAAAAAGGACTTCAGCATTGAAGTGCAAACAGCAAAACAAATAGACAAGTTGATGACGTAATTGGAGACAATTTCAGGGCACCAGGGACCACTTACGCACTTGTTGATGACGTCACACGTCATGCTTAACCCCATCACTACCGCGGCCAACTTTACAGACTTTATAATGGCGAAAATTAATCGAATTTATTCGACTGAAGGTCGGTTCCTGACCTGACATGGGTCCTAACTCTGCTTTTCATATTATATATATATATATATATATATATATATATATATATATATATATATATATATATATATATATATATATATATATATAAATGCGGCTTGCCGCAACTGACAGGGCTTTGACCTACCACGGGTTTCTTACTTCCCACTGTGCGGGTGTAGGATGTTGAGTTTATCTATTTTTTTTTCCTACGTTTTTTATTAGAACAAGTATTTTTCGAGGTTTACCGGTGAGAACCAGCGCTTCTATCCTTGGGGACAATACTCCACCAAAGTGTTGGAGTCACAGAGATGATAAAAAAGAGATTAAGGAAGGGCAGCAGAAACCGTAGAAGCCAGAATATCTCATCATTCCTCTTTTGCATGGAGACTCCCCTACGGGACTCTGGTCCGTAGATGATCCCCCAAGCCCCCAAGAATATTAAGTACACAAAACATATGCCCTCAGTCCCCTATACGGAGATCATTAGAACAAGCCCACTTGAAACAGTCTCAGATGACGGAAGGATTTCGATTTGACCAATGGGAGCGGCCGGCAACTACGGGAACAGTGATCCATCATCTACGGGCGCTGAAGAAAATAATATATTCTGGACTCGTTCGGTGCGGGCATTAAGTCAGGACATTTGCAACATACGCTAAGGACACGTGCAACATATCCTGCATTTGCAATGAGATAGGACGAAGTCCGTCGTCGAACTCCTTCGATTCCAGAGATGAATGAAATCGTCTGACGGCAAGGAGAGTAAAAGGGGTATCGCACTGGGTTATTTTTCCTCCGACATCCTACCTCCAGCTTCTATTTGAATAACTAGAATATAACTTTGCTTATAGAAATCTAGGCTTCTCTAAGAACGTTTCAAAAATGTGTCTAACTGTCGTATAGGTTTACAGTCTCTTACTTAACATTCAGGTTTGCTATATATGACGAACAAATAATTTGATACTTGGAGGAAGGAGGAGGGAGGAGGAGAAGGGAGGAGGGAGGAGGAGAAGGGAGGAGGGAGGAGAAGGGAGGAGGAAGGAGGAGGAGGCAAGAGAAGGGAGGAGGAGGCAGGAGAAGGGAGGAGGCAGGAAAAGGGAGGAGGAGGAGAAGGGAGGAGGAGGGAGAACAGAAAAGGAAGGAGGAGGAAGGAAGAGGGAGAATAGAAAAGGAAGGAGGAGGAAGGAAGAGGGAGAATAGAAAAAGAAGGAGGAGGGGGAGGAGAGGGAAGGAGGGAGGAGGAGGGAGAACGGGGAAGGAGGGAGGAGGAGGGAGAACAGAAAAGGAAGGAGGAGGGGGAGGAGGGTGGAGGAGGGAGAAAGGAAAAGGAGGGAGGAGAAAAGAGGAGCAGCAGAATGGAGGAGAGAGAATTACAAGGATACTGGAAGGACAAAATTAACTATTACAGAATTAATCACTAACTACTAATAGAATTAATAAAAAAAATCCAATCAATAGATTTAACAGAACTAGTAGAATTAATAGAATTAATATATCTAATAGATTTAATCAATTAATAGAAATAATAGAACTAATAGAATGAATAGATTTAATAGAATTAATAGATTTAACAGAATATATTTAAACAAACTAATAGAATTAATATTTAATAGATTGAATAAATTTAATAGAATTAATATAATAGAATGAATAGACTTAAAAGAATTAATAATTTGATATATTTAATAGGTTTAACACAATCAATAGAATAAAAAAAAAATAGAATTAACTATTACACTACCACGTCTCGAATCTCAGGACCTAAGCAAGCTGACCACTGGCCCATCACAAGCCACCCATTACGACCTCTGGGCTGACAAGTTTCCCGGCATTGGCAACAGGTCTGAGCTGACGTTTCTTGTACTGACTGACAGCCAACGGATCCCAAGCTGACAAGCGAGCAGTCAGCTCGTTATCACGTGGCTGTACAGTTGGGGAAACAAGTTTCGTTCCATATTCAGGACGTGACTTGTAATTCCAGTTACAAGTCCAAAAAAATAATTGATGAATAAAATAAATTGATAACAAATTATTAATATTGATATTAATAATGATATTTCTAATCATGATAATAATATTACTACTACCACTAATAATAATATTAATACTACTAAGTAATGATAATAATAATAACAATAACAATGACAGTAATGATAATAATAATAATAATAATAACAATAACAATGACAGTAATGATAATAATAATAACAATAATAATACATATATAAACCAAACCGCCCTTACAAGGTAGAAAAAAAAAAAAAAAAAAATCCCACCCATTCCATCCCCAACATACTCCACTCCCATCCACCACATTTTCCCCTTCTTATCTTGGCACCTCCTTGATGACGGGTCATCCCTGCATCCCGCCCACTGCCCCGAGTCAGAAGCAGCGTCGGAAGACAACACATCCACAGCAAGGCAGCTTCATTAAATCGGAGACTCCTCCCCCTCTCCGTCCCCTCATGCAAAAAAGGAGAAGACAGGGAGGAAGGAGAAAGTGGGAGGAGGGAGGGGGAAGGACGGAAGAGGAGGGAGAAGGGAATAAAAGGGAGGAGGAGGGAAGATGATGGGGAAGGAGGGTGAAGGAGGAGGGGCGAGGAGGAAGGAAGAGAGCGAGGAGGAAGGAGGAGGAAGGAGGAGGGAGGAGAGGCAAGGAGGAGGAGGGGTGAGGAGGAAGGAGGAGGGGCGAGGAGGAAGTAGGAGGGGCGAGGAGGAAGGACGAGGGCGAGGAGGAAGGACGAAGGCGAGGAGGAAGGAGGAGTGAAAATGGATGAGAAGGGAGGAGGAAGGAGGAGAAGTGAGGGAGGAGGAAGGAGGAAGGAAGTGAGGAAGGAGGAGGGAGAAGGGCGAGGGAAGGAGGGGGAAGAGGAGAAGGGAGGAGGAGGCAAGAGGATGGAGAAGGAGGTTGAAGGAGGACGAATGAGGAGGAAGGAGGAGGGAAGAGGAGTGAGGAGGTGGGAGGAAAAGGGAGGAGTAGGGAGAATGGATGAGAAGGGGAGGAGGAAGGAGTAGGAGGGAGGAAGGAGGAGGAGGGAGGGAGGGGAAGGAGGGTGAAGGAGGATGGACGAGGAGGAAGAAGGAGGGAAGAGGAGTGTGGAGGTGGGAAGAAAAGGGAGGAGGAGGGAGAATGGATGAGAAGGGGAGGAGGAAGGAGTAGGAGGGAGGAAGGAGTAGGAGGGAGGAAGGAGTAGGAGGGAGGAAGGAGGAGGAGGGAGGAAGAAGGAGGGAAGAGGAAAAGGAAGGAGGGAGCAAGAGGATGCGAAAGGAGGGTGAAGGAGGAGGGACGAGGAGGGAGGAGGGACGAGGAGGAAGGAGGGAAGAGGAGTGAGGAGGTGGGAAGAAAAGGGAGGAGGAGGTGGGAAGAAAAGGGAGGAGGAGGAGGGAGGAATGGGATGAGAGGGGGTGAGGAAGGAGGAGGAGGGAGGAGGGAGGAGGGAGAGAATGGGGAAGGAGGGTGAGGAGGAGGGACGACGAGGGAGGAATGAGGAGGAGGGAGGAGGAGGGAAGAGGACAGCAGAGAATGGGGAAGGAGGGTGAAGGAGGAGGGACGAAGAGGAAAAAGGAGGAAAGAGGAGTAAGGAAGAGGGAATGGAGGAGGAGGAGGAGGGAAGAGGAGTAAAAAGGAGGAAGAAGGAGGAGAGAAGAGGAGAAAGGAGGAGGGGGAGGAGGAAAGAGGAGGAGGAGGAGGAGGGAAGAGGAGGAAGGAGGGGGAGGGAAGAGGAGGAAGGAAGGGGAGGGAAGAGGAGGAGGGAAGAGGAGGAAGGAGGAGGGGGGAAGAAGAGGAGGGAAGGAGGGAAGAGAGGAGTAAGGAGGAGGGAAGAGGAGTAAGGAGGAGGGAAGAGGAGTAAGGAGGAGGGAAGAGGAGTAAGGAGGAGGGAAGAGGAGTAAGGAGGAGGGAAGAGGAGTAAGGAGGAGGGAAGAGGAGGGAGGAGGGAAGAGGAGGAAGGAGGAGGGACGAGGAGAAAGGTGGAGGGAAGAAAAGGGAGAAGAAGGGAGAATGGATGAGGAGGGAGAATGGATGAGGAGGGAGGAGGGATGAGGGAGGAGGAAGGAGGGAGGACTGAGGAGGGAGGTAGAAGGAGGGAGATAGAAGGAGGGAAGAGGAGGAGGGAGGAGGAGAGAGGAGGAAGAGGAGGGGGAAGGACGGTAAAGGAGGGAGAAGGAGAGAGTAGGGAAAAGGAGGAAGGAGGAGGGAAGAGAAGGGGGGTAGTTAGAACGGAAGAGGAGAGAGGAGGAGAGAAGAGTAGCAAGGAGGAGGGAGGAGGTGGGGAAGAAGCGAAGAGTAGGAGAGGAGAATGAAATAGAAGAGAAAAAGAGGCAGCAGGAGGAAGGAACAAGGAAGAGGGAGGAGTGGGGAAG
>NC_134815.1:4832375-4834875 GCF_046742065.1 Oratosquilla oratoria | reverse complement strand
CAAACGATTATCTAGAGCACTCATTCTTTGTTTTTGGATGATGGGGCTGTCATATTTCGAGCGACTGCCACTAGAGTCGCTAAAAACAAAGAATTAGTGTTCTAGATAATCGTTTGACGATCATCGTTGAGCCACGAACGATCATCGTTGAGCGATAATCGCACTAACCAAAACGTGCCTTTACTGCTGTCATATTCTGGTCTGCGACAGACGATTTTATTCAGCTGTGTGTTGCACCTTTTCTAGAGAACTTGGCACCAACACCAAGACGCCATCCAACACCTCGATCGACACCACATCATCGTCGTTATCTCCATCACTATCACCAACTCGTCTACTAACACAACAAACAATATCCCTAACAACATCACCACTAAACCTATCACCATAATTACTAACACACTACCGTCATCACCCTATCTCCACCATTTAGATAGATAATACTAACATTAGCTCGTCACCACCACAATCGCCATCATTACCACCACTCCTTGCTAGAACTGGCGACCTTGTACGGGATCCCAGTAAACAACTACCCGTTTTCTACCACCTAACCAGAAAGTAGTGGACGCTGGCAAATAGGCTGAGTTCAGGCCATGGCTGAACAGCGGCCAACCTGCATCCATGGGGCTCTCGAGAATCCACTACATGCCCAGTATGTCATGCATATCCCTTGTAGATTTGTAGCTGGGATCTACATTTACGTACTGATTCGGTGAGATAAACTTGGAGAGGTTGATTTAGCTTTAATGTTTCAGTCTTCTCTATCTTACAAATAAAAGCAACCTCCGAGGAAAACTCGGGAAGATGCCAGAATTCTAATGTATACATATTATTTACAAGCGGTGCCATATGCTGATCGGGAAAGATTGGTAGAGTTGGATGGAGAGGTCTATTGTTTCGCCAGATGTTGGGCGTCACCCGAAAGGCCTGGCTCCTCTGGTCACTTGAGACAATGATTCGTTCCTTGGGAGGAAAATCCTAGACAGATACCAGCACAATAGCGGGTCCCTTGAGAGTTGGTTGGAAACGATAGAGTCCTCTTCACTCCATATGCGTACGTGCGAGCGTGTGCACGCTGGGCATCTAAAGCCAAGGTTCTCAACTTATTTCCACACGTACCCCGTACTTATGAATTGCTGTCATTTAACCTCCTGGAGATGACTTCAACACTAAATTTAATCGTTTTGCATCCACTAACTGCTAGTGACTTTCGGCTGGCTGGTCCACTTGTGAACCACTGTGGCCCACTAGGGGTCCATGGACCAAAGGTTGAGAACCACTGAATTCTAAAGGACTGACTCTTGCTTTCAATTATTTTGCAACACCCCACAGGACACAGACCATCTCGTATTGAACAGTCCGGTCACTGTGCTACCAGGGTGGATACAGTACAGTACATGAATTTGAAGGTGTAAAAAACACTATCCGCAGCAAATACTACTACCACCACCACGATCATTGTCACCATTACTTCCACCACCAACTCTATCACCTCTACCACGGAAATAACCACTACTAACACTACTCTCAAGGTCCCAAGGCGTCCTCATGAAACAGGTCTAACACCATTATCACCATCACGAAGCACTATCACCTACTCTATCACCATTTCCAGAGCCAGCCACCAACAGCGCCATCTCGGCCCAAACACGTAATGAAACCAGTAAACTCAGCCGATATGCAAAGGAGGTAACCGCATAAGGTGATTTTATACTTTAAAGCGAGCAGTCGGTGTAGGGGGGAGAGGAGGGGGAGAGGAGGGGAGGGGGGTTCAGGGGGAGAGGGAGAGAAGGGAAGGAGATGGCTCAGCGGAAGCAGGAGGAGGAGGAGGAGGAGGAGGAGGAGGAAGAGGAGGAGGAGGAGGAGGAAGAGGAGGAGGAGGAGGAGGGGAAGATAAAAAAAGACTAGAAGAAGAAGGAGAAAGAGGAGGAGGAGGAGGAGGAGGAGGAGGAGGAGGAGGAGGAGGAGGGGAAGATAAAAAAAAGACTAGAAGAAGAAGGAGAAAGAGGAAAGAAAGAAGATGGAGGAGGAGGAAGAGAAGGGAGGGAAGGGGAGGGGAAGGACAAATGGAAGTAGAGGGAAGAAGAGAAGAAAGGAAAGAAGGAGATGGAGGAGGAAGAAGAGAAGTAGGGGAAGAGGAGGGGAAGGACAAAGAGAAGTAGAAGGAGTAGATGGAGGAGGAGGAAGATAAGGAGGGGAAGGGGAGTGGAAGGACAAAGAGAAGTAGGAGGAGGAGAAGAAGGAAGGAGAGAAGATGGAGGAGAAGGGGAACTATAAAAGGAGGAGGAAGAGAGGAAGTAAAAAGGAAGAGAGAGGAAGTGGAGGAGGAGGAGAACGGGAGGAGGAGGAGGAGGAGGAGGAGGAGGAGGAGGAGGAGGAGGAGGAGGAGGAGGAGGAGGAGGAGGAGAAGAAGGAAGAGGAACTTAACTTATCGACTAGCTACCTCATCTAGGCGCAATGAATCGGTACCTGAAACAGCTTTATACTCTCTCTCTCT
>NC_134815.1:4822375-4824875 GCF_046742065.1 Oratosquilla oratoria | reverse complement strand
ATTTGTTTATTTTTTCGCATCCGACCTAGTTATGGACCAAATGGCCTCCTGTCAGCATGATCTTCATTTGTAATCCTTTGTGTGTGTGTGTGTGTGTGTGTGTGTGTGTGTGTGTGTGTGTGTGTGTGTGTGTGTGTGTGTGTGTGTGTGTGTGTGTGTGTGTGTGTGTGTGTGTGTGTGTGTGTGTGTGTGTGTGTGTGTGTGTGTGTGTGTGTGTGTGTGTGTACGTTAGTGTCACCATCTTCCTCTATCAGAAGTCCCATGGCTTGACCATCTGATCAAAACAGACGATTCCAGAAGGTGGCACATTTCATATATTTAATTAAACCTGACGCTAATAGATATCAAGTCATACCTTGGAGTAGAGAGTAGTTTTGACAGAATCTATACAAACGTCTATAATCTATGTGGCATAAATTTAGATAGACATCTTATAAATGAATCGGTTTAATGTCTCACAAACTCCCTTCTATCAGGAGTCTAGGACGGTGCCCCTTAAAGATGACTTTGTAGCGTGGAACTGAACGAACCATACCCTTGGTCCAACTCGCCCATGGCTGGGTTCGAACCAAACCGCCGTCGTCGACCTCCGCAACATGTAGCGACGCTCTAACCCGCTCGGCCAGCAAGCACCTCATATGTGTATATATATATATATATTATATATATATATATATATATATATATATATATATATATATATATATATATAGACATAGATAACATGGAATAGTCTTTGTAAGGTAAAGTAACACAGTCAACACTTTGGGTAAGAAATGTACCTCATCTCTCTCTCTCTCTCTCTCTCTCTCTCTCTCTCTCTCTCTCTCTCACGCGAATGTCCTCCTCCCCCCCCTCTCCCGGCACCGAAAGGGCTTACTTAACCCGTCTCGATTAACCCGGGTTAATGTTGAAGGATCTTTAACCAACTGCTTCTGGTTGTCGCCAGGCGATTTTAATCACATTCTAGGCAAAGGGTCACTAAGTGTGACATCCACAGACCTTACAATCACGAGAAGGTAGTCACTCCTCTGGCCTCTGGCAAGGGTGAGGGTGGACTTGAGGGTGTTTACAGGGTGTTTTGGGCGAGGTGAGGACTAAAGAGGTTAAGGCCCTGTTCACACTAGCGGTTTCAACCGCGATTGTTCTATTACGATTTGAGTCAATGGAAGTAGATTTTCCTTGACTATACGGTATGGCCGCGGTTTCCGCGCGGTTCAAACCGCTCGTGTGAAGAGGGCATGAGAGTGATGTACTCTGTAGCGGGGTTTCTCCCGCCTTCCACAGAATCCATCTCCACCACCCACCGGGTGGCACGTTCATACTAGCGGTTTCAACCGCGGTCGTTCAATTACGATTTGAGTCAATGGAAGAAGCTTTCCCTTGACTATGAGGTATGGCCGCGGTTTCCGCGCGGTTCAAACCGCTCGTAGAAAGAGGGCCTGAGGATAATGTACTCTGTCGCGGGAGTTTCTCTCGCCTTTCACAGAATCCATCTCCACCATCCACCGGGTGGATATTTTACATTTTATTCTGGCTGGCGCAGGGCGATTTTATTCACAACCGCGACACTTACAGCCCCCCCACCCCCACCAATTCTCTCGGTGGCCGTAGGAACGCGTTGTGAGTTGTGAAACTCATTTTAGTAAATTGGAACTCTTGGAAAATGTGATCTGAGCGCTGGACTAATTACGCTACGTCCAGGGGCGACCGGGTGGGCTGGTTGTCGTTCCCCGGAAGTACAAGTCATCCACTATTTTTTTTTTTTCTATTTACCTATTTATAAATATATTAATTTATCTTATGTTTCTCTATCTTATTATTGTTTTATCTTTATTTATTTTTTATCTATTTATTTAATGATTTACCTTATTTATTTTATTCTGTATTTCTTCATCTTTATCTATTTACCTATTTATTTATCAATTTATCTTATATGATATATTTTATTCTATATTTCCTATTTATTTATAAACTTACTAGTTTACCTTATGTGTTTCTTTTTCATTCTATATTTCTTCTTCTTCTATCTATTGATTCTTCGATTCGTTTGAATCATTTTTTCTTTATCACTTTACCTATCTATCTATTATTTATTTATAAATTTACTTTACATGTTTATATATTCAATATTTTATTTCTTTTTTGTATTGAGTGAATTATTTACCTAATTATCTGTTAATTTATTCATTCACTTACCTTATGTATGTAATTATCTTATAGTTTATTTAATTCATTGCAAATTTTATTTAATTAGTTTATTTACTTATTTATCTATCCACTATATTTTTTCTTTATTTATCAATTTATTCACCAATTTACCTTTTAAGTTTCTTTGTCTTTATAGTTCATTTTCTTATCCTATTTTTATTAACTGATCTATTTATCTATTTATTTATCAATTTATTCACGTACCTCACATGTTTATGTAAATAATTGATATATTTCGTATTTTATTTCTTATTGGTTTATTCATTTATTTATCTATTCATTTATTATC
>NC_134815.1:4799875-4817375 GCF_046742065.1 Oratosquilla oratoria | reverse complement strand
AAACAGGAGGAGGAGGAGTAGGAGGAGGGGGAGGAGGAGTAGGAGGAGGGGGAGGAGGAGTAGGAGGAGGAGTAGGAGGAGGAAGAGGAGGAGGAGGAAGAGGGGGAGGAGGAAGACGCCGCCTCGAGGGAGCCCCGGCAGAGAGGCAAGAGCGTTCATCCCCCCTCCCACCTCCCCCCCTCCCTCCCGGAGGGAACTTCGTGACATGTTTTTCTACGAGTTCTTCTCTCCATTTTTGGAGTAGCGCGGGTTGACCAATCACAAGCGACTTAAAGCGGTGCTACCGATTTTGATTGGTTGAAAGCAGGTGAGGTCTACGCTTGGTGCGACTATCAAGGCAGACCCTTGGAGGGAGAGTGTGAGTGGGTAAAGGATGCTCTGAAGCTGGGTTCGAATACTGGAATAGAGAGAAAGAGAGAGAGAGAGAGAGAGAGAGAGAGAGAGAGAGAGAGAGAGAGAGAGAGAGAGAGAGATAGAGAGAGAGAGGTGAAATCCTACCAAGCCGCGCAAAACCAAAACAGGTCAAACCACCTTTAAGCATCTCATTCATATCAAAAGCAAGCACGTTTCTGAAAAATGCTGCCAGCATCTGTATCTCACAGGGCTTCAGAAAACTTCAGGAGACATCAGGGAGCTTCAGGGGACTCCAGAATGCTTCAGACCTCTCCGCCCCGGTGACATCCACCGGCCTGGCCACGGACAGGGAGGTCAAAACGTGACCAGCAACCCGAAAACCCTGACGCCTCTCCTCTACCCTCCGCCGCAACCAATCGCAACCCGGCGTTCGAGATGACGTCACCCAACTTCTGTGTTCTCATTGGTCCGTTCATCGGGGGCAGGCAATTATGGCGGTTTTTCTGGAAGAGTGTGATGAATCACTGGAAGCAGAGGCGATGCTGGGACGGGGTAAGAGAGGCAGCAGCGCAACGCATCTCGCAAAGGCCAGGTTGCGTTCAGTAACCATCGTCCATTCACAAAGAGATGGGGGGAAAAGGAGCGATGATGATGATGATGATGATGATGATGATGATGATGATGATGATGATGATGATGATGATGATGATGATGATGATGATGATGATGATGATGATGATGATGATGATGATGATGATGATGACGATGATGATGACGATGATGATGATGATGATGATGATAATGATGATGAAAGTAAGAGGAGGAGGAGGAAGAGAGAGTAGGAAGATATAGAAGAGGAGCAAAAGGAAGAAATGGTGCAGAAGGAGAAGGAGAAGGAGATGGGGAGGAAGGAAAAACAGTAAAGGTGGTGAAGAAAGAAGAGAAGGAGGATGAGGAGGCAGACGAAATGGAGGCGTAGAAAGAGAAGGAGGAGGAGGAGAAGAAAATGGAGGGATGGAGAAGTAGGAGAAAAAAAGAAATGAATGGAAAAAAATAAGAAAAAGACGAACAAGAAGGTAAAGATAAATAAACAGGAGGAGTGCAAAGGAAGTCAAAGAAGAAAAAACTAGAGAAAAGTAAGTGAAGGATAAGGAAAAGGAAAGGAAGAGGAGAAAGAGAAAGAGAAGGAGGAGAAGAAAAAGAAGAAGCAGTAGCAACAGCGATTGTGAAAACGACAAATTTAATGTACTCAAGACGATCCAAATGTTTCCAAAGAGACAAAAGCCCAAAGACTAGAGTTCCCTTCCAGAAGTCTTGGTGTCCTGGAATTCTGGAATCCCTAAGACCCCACGGCACCTTCCAAGGGGGGTCCACGAACTAGTAATGAGCCGTCGTCAGTAGGTTCAAAGCGATTTTAGTCACCGATGGAATGATCTTCTGGAAACCTAATAAACAGCGCCACATAACTGTGGGGGGTCCGTTGAGGGGGGAAAGGAATGCTGTAGGACACAGTGGCCAGGTGCAAAGCGATTTTATTCAGCGTTGAAATGACCTCCAGGAAATTTAACAAACAGCGTTACATAACTACGGGGAGTCCGGTGAGGAGGGAAAGGGATGCTGTAGCAAATAGTGGCCGGGTATGAAGCATTTTTATTCAGCGTTGAAATGACCCCAAGGAAACTTAATAAACAGCGCTACATAACTGTGGAGGACTGAAAGGGATGCTATAGGACACAGTAGCCGGGGGTGCAAAGCGATTTTATTCAGCAATGAAATGACCTTTAGGAAACTTAACAAACAGCGCTACATAACTGTGGGAGGTCCGTTGAGGAGGGAAAGGGATGCTGAAGGAGAAAGTGGCCCTGATGCTAAGAAACGGGACACCGAGGGAAAGAAATACGTTTTTGAGATAAGGCGGAGGGATGCTGATAAAGGACGATGGTGCTGATAAGGAGGAGGGTTCTGGGGAGAGAAAGGGATGCTGATAAAGACAACGATCCCTCCCCATCCCCCCAGCCGGGGGGGGGGGGGTTAGGGGGTGATGCTAGCCGAGCAATTCCTTTGTAGATGTAGATGTGGATTTGTGGTCTTTATATCAACAGCTCCTTAAGATTTCTTCTTGTTTTTCTTGATGTCATATTGTAGATCTTGTTTTCTTGTGGTTTCTTTTTCCATCCACATTTTATGTAGTATCTATGTTCTATAAGTTGTTTTTCTTGATTTGTGAACATAAGTGAATAGTAAACAATAAATAATTAATGCTAAACAATGAATAACTACATAATAAATAAATGAACAAATAAATCTATGGATAGGTAAATATACAATAGATGAATAAATGAACAAATACGTAAATAATAAATAAATGAATAAACAGATAAATAAAGAATAAATAACTAAATAACTAAATAGATAAATAAAGAATAAGTAAATAAATTAATTAATAAATAAATAAAAAACATATACAAATAATGAACATACAAAATAAATAAATAAATTATTAAATTAATAAAAAAAATAAACAAATAATAAATATACAAAATAAATAAATTGAAAGCTAACCCCCACAGGGAAGGAAACCTGAGTTATACATACATATATACACATATCACGTAAAGTCTTCTGGAGACAGCCTTAACGAATCTTATAAAAGTAAAACCCAACAGGGAGCCCGGGGCTCACAGCGGACGGATACTGAAGAAGCCCGAAGATGCTGAGGAGGAGGAGGAGGAGGAGGAGGAGGAGGAAGAGCAGAAGGGAAAGGAGGAGGAGGACACGGAGAAGGAACAAGAGGAAAAGGAAAAGGAGGGCGACAAAAGGCTGAAAAGGATGAGGAAGAGGAGGAGGAAGAGGTGGACAAGGAGGAGCAGCAGGAGGAAGAGGAGGAGGAGGAATAGGAGGAGGAAGAGGACAAGGAGGAGGGCGAGAAAATTCTGAATAGGAGGAGGAGGAGGACGAGAAGAAGTACGAGGAAGACGAGGAGGAGAAAGAGGAGGACGAGAAGGAGAACGAGGAAGAATAGGAGGAGGAGGAGGAGGAAGAGGAGCAGGAGGGGTAGGAGCAGGAGGAGGAGTACTAAGAGGAGGAGGAGGAGCAGGAGGAGGAGGAGGAGGAGGAACAGGAGGAGGAGGAGGAGGAGGAGGTGACTGGGCATAAGACTACTGCGGGGATGATTGAGCAAGAGCTTCTGAGGAGAGTTGCTTTGGGGGACAAAAGATTACAAGGAGTGAGGTCCGAGGAGGAGGAGGAGGAGGAAGAGGATAAGGAAGAGGAGGATAAGGAGGAGGAGGATAAGGAGGAGGAGGAAAACGAGGAGGATAAGGAGGAGGAGGAGGAGGAGGAGGAGAGGAGGAGGAGGAGGAGGAGGGGAGATGAAGGTGAAGAGGACTAGAAGGCAGAAAAGGAAGAACAGTTAGGATCAAATTAAGAACAGAAGAAGAAATAAGAGAAGAAAAAGAAGAAAAAAGAAATAGAATGAATAGAAGAAGAAATAAGAGAGGAAAAAAAGAGAAAATAAAAGAAAACGAAGAAGAAAAAGAAGAGGAAATAAAAGAAAACGAAGGAGAAAGAGAAGAAAAACAAGAGGAAATAGAAGAAAACGGAGAAGAAAAAGAAGATACAGAAGAAAACAAAGAAGAAAAAGAAGATGAATTAGAAGAAAACAAAGAAGAAGAAGGAGAAGAAAAAGAAGAAATAATAGAAAGCAAAGAAGAAAAATAAAATAAAATAAAAGAAAACGAAGAAGAAAAAGAAGAGGAAATGAAAGAAAACGAAGGAGAAAGAGAAGAAAAGCAAGAGGAAATAGAAGAAAACGGAGAAGAAAAAGAAGATACAGAAGAAAACAAAGAAGAAAAAGATGAAATAGAAGAAAATAAAGAAGAATAAGAAGGAGAAGAAAAAGAAAAAGAAATGATAGAAAGCAAAGAAGAAAACGAAGAAGAAGAAGGAGAAGAAAAATAAAAAATAAAAGAAAACGAAGTAGAAAAAGAAGAAAAAATGAGAAGAAAAAGGAGAAGAAGATGAAGACGAATAAATTGTGAGTAGAAAGGAAACCGAGAAGGAGGAAGAGGAAAAAGGAAAAAGAAAATCGAATGATGGGACAAAGAAAATTAAAAACACGATAATCTTAACACGAATAGTAAAGAGGAGAATCCGAAGGACACCAAGAGAGAATCCAACAATGAATGAAAAGCTAACAGAGAAGAGCAAATACGGAGTGAAGAATAAAGAGAGAAAGAGAGAAAAAAAGAGTGTGTGTTGGCGGACGGGGTCAAAGTCAAAATTAAATGGAAAAAAAAAAAGGACAAAGCGAGATGGAGGAATTCCGGAGGGACGGAGGGAGGGAGGAGGAGGGTGAGGAGGAGGAGGAAGAGGAGGGAAGGAAGGGGAGGGGGAGGAGGAGAAGGAGGAGGAGGAGGAGGCGGGGGGGGAAATGCGAGGATATTGGCAATGGATAAATGGATGGATGGATGAGTGGATGAATGATGTGGCAGAGAGAGGGTGAGAGGGAGGGGAAGGGAGGAAGAGAAGATTATGACAGAAGGCAAAGGAAGGGGATGGGAAGGTAAAGAGAGGAAAGGAAGAGAGGAAAGGAAGAGGGGGAGAGGAAGGGGGAAGGAAAGAGAGGAGAAGAAGAGAGGCAGGAGGAGGAGAGGGGAAGGAGAGGGGGAAAGGGAGGAATGGAGAAGGTAAAGAGAGGAAAAGAAGAGAGGGAGAGGGAGGGGGAAGGAAGAAGAGAAGAAGAGAGGAAGAGAGAGGGGAAGGGAAGGAGAGGGGGAAAGGGAGGAAGGGAGAAGGTAAAGAGAGGAAAAGAAAAGAAAGAGAGGGAGGGGGAAGGAAGAAGAGAAGAAGAGAGAAAGAGGGAGGAGAAAGGAAAGAAAGAGGGGTAAAGGGGGGAAGGGAAAGAGAGGGGATGAAGGAGGGAGGAAGGAAGGGAAGGAGAGGAGAGAGGAAGAAGGGAGGGAGAGGAAGGAGGAGAGAAGGAGATGGGGGAAAGGGAAGAAGGGAGAAGGGAAAGAGAGAGGAGGGAGGGAGGGGGAGGGAGGGGGAGGGGAGGTGAAGAAGGGAGGGAAAGGAAGGAGGGGAGAAGAGAGGGGGGAAAGGTAGGAAGGGAGAAGGGAAAGAGAGGAGGGAGGGAGGGGGAGGGAGGGGGAGGGAGGGGGAGGGAAGGGGAGGGGAGGAGAGAATGTGAGAAGGGGATGAAGGGTAAAAAGGGGGGGGAGAGCAGGAGGAAGGGAGGGAATGGGAGGTGGAGGAAGTGAGGGAGAGGAGAAAAGGGGAAGGAGGAAGGAGGGAGAGGATAAGGATTACAAAGGATTACAAAGGCAGAGCATGCCGGTAGGAGACCTTTTGGTCCATGACTAGATCGGATACGAGAAAAATGATAGTAAAATTATTAGAATAATAATAATAAATAAAAATAAAAATAAATAGATAATGATAAATAATAAACATATAACTAATAGATAATAATAAATAAGCAGATATATAACAATAATTCATAATAAATTAAAATAAAAAAAATAAACAGATAAATAATAACTAATAAGTACAAAAAATAAATGACAGGCATTACAGCATTTTGCTTAAGTGTTTCTTTAAATACATCTTAAAACTTCGAGCTGGGTTACATTGCACTGCCTCTGCAGGAAGTTTATTCCATTCATTAACTACACGGTTGGCGAAGTTGCTTCTACCAACTTCCAAATTAAATCTATTTCCTGACAATTTCAGACCATTATTTCTTGTCTGGTTCGTCACTTTTGATGTTGGCAATTCTCTTTATAATCTTAAAATCCTGTACCTGAGTTTACGGTTTTTAAGGAAAATAAATTCATACATTTTAATCGATATTCGTATGACTTATATCTGGTATTTGGAATCAGTTCTGTGGCTCGCCGTTGCACTTTTTCCAACCTGTCAATGTCTCTAATGAGATTCGGTGACCATACGGAAATAGCATATTTCAAATGTGGACGAACTAACGATTTATATAACTTGTTAATGACATATGGATTTTTACAATAAAAAGATCACGCAATCAATCCTAGAATCTTGTCTGCTTCCTCTGAGGCGGATATACACTGCTTAGATGATTTGAGATCGTTACTGATAATTACGCCGAGATCATTTTCACTATCCACTTTTGTTAACGAATTTCCAAATAACCTGTAACCGTACTCAATGTTATTTTTACCTTTGTGCATAACCTTACATTTACTCGTACTTGGGTTCAATTCCATTAGCCGCTTTTCAGATCATTTCTGTAATATATCTAAACCTTCTTGAATATATAATTGGTTTAAGTGATCATTTGCCATTCTGTACATTTTTTTATCATCAGCAAATCTGGAGACAATAGTCTATATCATTTATAAATACTATGAATAGAAGTGGCCCAAGAACGGAACCCTGAGGAACTCCACTCGTAACATTTTTTCATCTAGAAGTTTTGCCATTTAGAACAACTCTCTGTTTACAGTCGTTTAAGCAATTACTAGTCTAGCTTAATAGGCTACCACTTATTCCGTGTGATTCAGTTTAACGTCGCGAATTTCCCCTATCAGGAGGCTAGGACGGTACCTCTTACAGAGGACTTTGTAGCGTAGAATTTAATAAACCATGCCCTTGGTCCAACGCGCTGACGGCAGGGGTCGAACTGTTACCACCTCGACCTCCGCCGCAAGTAGCGACGCTCTAACTCGCAGGAGGTAAACAAAGAATTTTTCAAAATTAGAAAGTTTAAATGAATTGGGAAATGGAGGAATGAAGGCAGAGGGAGGGGGGAAACACGAAGACGGGGATGGGGAGAGCAGGGGAGGGAGGGGAAAGGAGGAGGGGGAGGTGAAGGAGAAAGAAGGAAATGAGGAGGTGAGGGAGGGAGGGAGGGAGAAAGGAAGGAAGGGAGTTAGGGAAGGAGAGAGGGTGAACGAGGCTGGAAGGAGGGAGGAAGGGAGGGAAAGGAGGAGGGGAGGTGAAGGAGAAAGAGGGAAATGAAGAGGTGAGGGAGGGAGGAAGGAAGGGAGTTAGGGAAAGAGAAAGAGAGAGTGAACGAGGCTGGAGGGAGGGAAGGAGGGAGGGAGGGAAAGGAAGAGGGGGAGGTGAAGGAGAAAGAAGGAAATGAGGAGGTGAGGGAGGGAGGGAAGAAGGAAGTAAGTCAGGGAAAGAGAGAGACTGAACGAGGGTGGAGGGAGGGAGGGAGGGAGGGGAAAGGAGGAGGGGGAGGTGAAGGAGAAAGAAAGAAAAGGCCGGGGTGAGGGAGGGAGGGAGGGAGGGAGGGAGGGAGGGAGGGAAGAAGGAAGGGAGTCAGGGAAAGAGAGAGAGAGGGTGAAGGAGGGTGGAGGGATGGAGGGAAGGAGGGAAAGGGAGAAAGAAAAACAAAGAAGACAAACCCGAGGAGGAAAAGGAGGAGGAGGAGGAGGAAGAGGAGGATGGACTGGAACTGCACAAAGAAAACAGAACTGCGCATGATGATGAAAATGGGAAGGACTGGCTCAGGAGGAGGAGGAGGAAGAGGAATGTGAGAACGAGGAAGAGGAGGAGAAAGAGGAAGAGGAGGAACAGGAGGTAGAGGAGTAGTAGCAGGAGGAGGTAGAGGGAAAAGAGATGAATGGGGAAGAGGAAGAGGAGGACAAGGAAGAGGGGGAGAGGAAGATGATAAGAAAGAGGAAAAAAGAAGAGGAAGAGGTGGAGGAAGAGGAGAAGGATAAAGAGGAAGAGGAGGAAGAGGAAGAGGAGGAAGAGGAGGAGAGGAAGATGGTAAGGAAGAGGAAGAAGAAGAAGAGGAAGAGGTGGAGGAAGAGAAGGATAAAGAGGAAGAGGAGGAAGAGGAAGAGGAGGAAGAGGAAGAGAAGGGTGGGGAAGGGGAGAAATAGAAAAGTAGGAAGAGGTGGAAGAGGAGGAGGAGGAGGAGGAGGAGGAGGAGGAGAAACAGGTTCCCAAGCCGGGGGGAAGAAGGTATGCCCGCTAAGGTTCCTCTAATTCTTCCTCAATGCGTTTGGTTTTCCCTCCATCTCTCCCTCCATCCTCCTCTTTCACCCCCTCCCTTCCCTCCCCCCGTCACTTTGTTCAATTTCCTTCCCCCTAAATAACCCCCCCTAAAATAATAATGACGATCTCCCCATGAAGAACCTAAAGCCCCGTGTTCCTCACATGAATCCTTCCCTGGGGGGACTAAATCCATGGTAACCAAATCCACATCAAGGTTAACCCCTTCACCTTGGCGCCAAGCGATAAACGTAGTGACACCTGGCGCCAAGCAATAAACGTCGCAACTGGCGCCAAGCTATAAACGTGGTGACACCTAGCGCCAAGCGATCAACGTGGTGACACCTAGCGCCAAGCGATAAACGTCCCACCTGGGACCCAGCGATACTCGTGGCGCCTGGCGCCAAGCGATTTTATTCAGGCAAGTGGTGAAATGGTCAAATTAACTCAGTCGTCGATCGAGAAAGCCAGGTCAGACCTCGTGACCTAGTAGGGTCTACATGTACGCTTTGTGTGCTTACGGTTCTTGTCACCCCTGAGCAATAAACAGAGGCACCTCGCGTGTGGAAGTGTCCGGAGTAAGGGAAGGATAGAAGCGCTGGGGAATTGTCAGGGATAAGAATGATGATAAAAAATATAAATGATAGAAAATTATAAATGATAAAAGTATAGAGCCCCAATATAGTTATGGCGAGACTAAAGACAAATACATATACATGTAACTGACTGATTCGGTTTAACGTCGCTATCTCCCCCACCCTATCAGGAGGCTAGGACGGTGCTCCTTACAGAGGACTTTGTAGCGTGGCATTTAATGAACCAGACCCTTGGTCCAACTCGCTGGCGGCAGGATTCAAACAGCCGTCACCTCGATCTCCGCCGCAAATAGCGACGCTCTAACCTGCTCGGACATTGAGCACCTAAATATACATATAAATGTACATGTATATACATAAGTACATAAAAACTCCTCTGGATAATGTTTGGGAACACAAAACTATAGTCCACCGTTTCCCAACCCTGGGGAGGCGACCCCAAGCGGGCTCGCCAAGCGTTTTTCCTCCTGGGGTCGCCGAGACATCTTGTATGTTAATTTTTTAAATTCATATTGTTATGAAATCAAATTATGTTAACTTTGTCTTTCATAACCTTACATTACCTTTCTTACACATATATTTATTATACTTGTCCCCTACTTTTTACATTCAACAACTAGTCATATGTATCAACACATATACAAATAATTAGTGGGGTCGCAGTCATATCATGAGGATCATATTGGGGTCGCCTGAAAAAAAAAGTTGGGAAACACTGCTATAGTTTGACCATCACTCAATGGGTCTTAAGCCTTGTTGACAACAAAGAGCTAGTTTAGTAGCTGCTATTGTTGACAACAAAGAGCTAGTTTAGTAGCTGCTAGTGCAAGCGACTTGCAAACCAGCCCTCTACTTGCCTAATGTTAACGTAAAGTTAGTCAACTTGCCTCCAAACTTCCCTAGTGTGAACACTTACTTGCCTAACGTTAGGCAAGTTAACTTGCATCCAGCACTAGCGGCTACTAAACTAGTCCCGTGTCAACGAGGCTTTAACCCTTCGGGGCGGTGCAACACTATCCACAAGGACAGAAGCGCTGGTAAACCACAGATCTTAACAACACTAATAATCTTTTGGAGCTGTGGCAACACGCCACTATTGCAGTGTCCCCTTAACGCATATGACAGCTTTGTAAATGATATTACTAATCGTGGTCAATCTATTATATGTGTTCGTGGTAATCAAGTTATATATTGAAAATAATGTTGCCACATATAGGATAGCCCTTATAATGTAAAAAACATCTTGAGTGTGACATAATTGTATAGATTGTACAAAATTTTAAAATGTTGATTGTATATAGTTTATGTGATGACGGACGACAAAGTTCATAAGTCACATGTCGAGACTGTACAAATTCAAATCAGGCTTAATGACCACCTTACGAGTAGATAGCCTAATATATATATATATATATATATATATATATATATATATGTATGTATATATATATATACATATATATATATATATATATATAATATATATATATTTATATATATGTATATATATGTATATATATATATATATATATATATATATATATATATATATATATATATAATATATATATATATATATATAATATATCATAAGTCCAGAAGAAATATGAATTTTCATTTATCCTTCACTTAAAGACTATACTCATTTGCCATGATGTGGTAACTAACAACATCAATTGGCGACCCCGGACCATGAGGTGGTAACCAACCACATCAGAGCCAAGATTAGGAGCCACCCCTGTGGTCACACCCACGTGACTCGAGTGATTTCGTTCGAGTCGAAACGACTTCCGTTGCAATATATTATTTATCGAATCTCCAAATGTCAAGTCACCGTTGCGTCATGTATTGAGAATCTGAATGACGAACTAAGAAAAGTAACCTAGAATACAAATATTAGACACTTTCTTGAATTGTAGACTTAGGGAAGTCTATAATACTGTAGGCGAAGTCGTCTTCCAGCTTTTCAAATTCATAACACTTCACAAGAATCTTGAATGTGTGACCGAGGGACTTTAATGTTTTTGTTTCGGCTAACACGAAACGATTTTATTCAGTTTGCAGAAACCTTTCGAGCTCAAAGTGTTAAAGATTTTCAGTCTAAAGTTCGACAGAAGCTTCAGAGTTTGTTTTGACTATCACAAGGCAATTTTATTCATCTAAATTTTGACTTTGAAAAGGGAAAAAATCCAATTGACCCTTTGGAGACCAGCTGAGATATAAAGACAATTTTATTTATCTCCAATTGATCCTTTGGAGACTAGCTGGGATATAAAGACAATTTCATTTATCTCCAATTGATCCTTTGGAGATCAGCTGGGATATAAAGACAATTTTATTCATCTCCAATTGGTCCTTTGGAGACCAGCTGGGATATAAAGAGAATTTCGTTCAGTAAAACTGTCTCTTAAGTTTTCGAAATCTGCTATCTGACTGGCTGATTCAGTTTTTGCGAAACATTTTTTTACTCTACAGTTAAACGTTAAATTGTTAAAGTTCTAGAATCTAGACCACTTCTAACGACTGGTTTATCCTCCAACTTCTAAATCAAGATGAAACATTCACTTATCTAGTGACTTGTTTCAAAATAAAAACTGAAATTTCAGGGATGTGAACCCTGAAATTTGTTAAGAACTGGTCAGAGCAGACATCATTTTCGGTTTAAACCTTTATTAAATGTACAATGTTTCGTTTGTTGAACCTTTTTTTCCAAGTACACAGACGCAGAATACAAAACTCTAAGTTACTAACTCTAACTCTAAACTCTAAAACTCTAACTCTAAAACTCTAACTCTAAAACTCTAACTCTACACATCTCGGAATGAAGATAGGAGGGTGGTAAAGAAACACAAAAGTCAGAGATGAGTTTAATCCTCTAACCTAACGTTTCGGCTTTTACACCTTCTTCAGAGAGACTACAAAGTACAAGGGGTTACAAGACTATATATATCGTCCGGAGGGCGTCTCCTAATTAATGGTCTGGTGGACGATCGGTCCGCTGACGATTGATCTCGGAATGGATAAGAGAGGGACACTAGGACAAGACATCCCACGGAGCGCCGTTTAATATCGTTTCTGTCTACATGGCTTCTACTCTAACCAAAATCCCGACAATTGTCATTTTAAATCAAGTTAAGAACTTCTGTTCCGGAAGGACTTCAGAGTCTTTATGGAGTTCGGGTAACAATCCATGTCCCGGACCTTCATGCTGAGTACCGGGAAGGATACATCTTCAGCATACAAGTTGTGCATAAGAGCTAGAATAGCCTACTGGACAAGCAAGGTCGCGACCTTAGTAACACGAGCGCCTAGAATGTTAACTAGAAAGAGCGATGCTGTTGTGTGTGGAATTAGCTTCTAGATGATGAACAGCTGTTTGCAAATCATCTAGAATAATAACAAATCAATTCATGTACAGTTGGAAGAATAAGATTTTTCGATATTTTACTAGTACATATTTGCATTCAAACGAATTTTAATCACGTGTAAGTGAAGGGGAGTCTGCCATTGGTTGCCATGGTAATGGAAGTAAACAAAAACAACAGCCTCCGTTTTCTGTTCATTGACAACAAGTAACAAGTTTTCTATGTCACTGTAATTTACATATATCGAGTATACATACCAAAGAGTCGAGGTACTTGTTTCTACATCTGTACTATGTCACGTAGAAACTTTAAACAAAAATATTCCTATATTATAAATCACATATTGTGAAGGTCAAATTATTCGAGAAATTCTTGCAGAAATTTAATACACTCCAGTAAAGAAAAGTGTTCTTCCATCATACTTTTTTAGTATATTATTTTAATTTAAAAAATATGTTTTTGACCTACGATCCAAGACATTCTTCAAGAAAACAGAGTAAAATGTAACGATGAACACCTGATGACATTACTCTTTGTTTCTTCCGTTATACAAAGAGAAATTCTTTGCATTTAGGACAAATACAGGAACCACGTCCCACGTAGAGGGGTTATCACAGTAAGCTGTTTTTCCTCCAACCTCCAATTAATCGGCGGTACGGTCCGCCTCCAGAACAATTTCCGCCTTAAAATCACTATAACAGACTAGTTTGCTTTCTAAAAAAAAAAAAAAAAGAAAAAAAAAACACGGAGGAGTTTTAAAGTCCTCCAGATATTACTGAAAATCGGAGGAAAAAAAGCCCAGTGTGATACTACCTTGACATTCACTTCCCTTTGTGTCGCTCAACTCTGCGACGTTAGCGTCGGCAACTACCTACACTTTTTCCTTGTATGACCTCCCCTCATCCGTTTTCTTTCCATATCCTTGAGGACAGGAAAAGAGCTTCCACTTGTAAGTACTACAGTGGGGGAATCTCTCGTAAGGAGCTGCGAGATGTTTCGTATCGCATCTCTGGGTTGTACGAGATTTGAGTGAAGAAGAGGATGAAGGAAAAGAAGAAAGATGAATAAGAAAAAGACAAAGAAAATAAGAAGAGAAGAAAAAGAAGAAGGGAAGAAGAAAAAGGAAAAGATAAAGAAGAAGAAGAGGAAATAGATGAAGAAGAAGAAGACGATTAAGAGGAAGAGGGAGAAGAAAAAGAAAGAGAAGAAGCAAAAGAAAAAGAAGAAGAAGACGATTAAGAGGAAGAGGGAGAAGAAGAAAAGAAGAAGAAAAAGAAAGAGAAGAAGAAAAAGAAAAAGAAGAAGAGGAAGAAATAGAAGAAGCAGAAGCAGAAGAAGCAGAAACAGAAGAAGAGGATGAAAAAGAAAAGAAAAAAGAAGAGGAAAAGAGGAAGAAAAAGAAGAGGAGAAAAAGTTGAAGAAGAAGAAGAAAGAGAAGATGAAGAAGAGGAAGAAGAAGAAAAGAAGATGAAGAAGAAGAGGAAGAAGAAGAGGAAGAAGAAGTAGAAGAAGAAAAAGTCGAAAAAAAGAAGAAAAAGAAGAAGAATTCTAGACACACGGGAAATGTCACAATCTATAACTACTTGACGTGGCCACGTGGAATGGCCTCTACGTCCACCAGACCTTACCTCATTTGACTTCTCTTTCTGTGGCGTGCGAAAGAAGCTGAACTTAATGGAACTTATAAACATGAGACATCCGAGGGAACCTCTGTGTGTCCACACTTTAGGAACACCCTGTACATATACGGCATGACATTTGCGAACTAAAATATCCATGACTTCATCAAATGTAGTACTCAGAATTGGAAGCAACTGTGCCTACCTGCAGTGGCCGATCCAGGATCAAAATCTGAATTTTGTAAATATAGATGACGCTAATAAATTTTGTAAATATAGATGACGATTCTAAGTAGATGTACTCTGTACCATGAATACGATGATTTTGAATATGAATTGAAGTATTTGTTCTCACTTAATTTAGTTTCTTTCAAAATATTGGGCAAAAGTAATACTTAATCTTACATCTTTAAAGATTTACCCTAAATAATGTGTTGAATATACTTCCAGTTATTATTCTCACTTAAGTGTTTTATTAAGTGCTGGGGAAAAGTATTCTGCCACTGTGTTACTGCTTTCTGCCACGTACCGGAGTACACAAGGCAGGTTTCTCGACCTCTGCAATGAAGCAATGATTTTTTTTTTTTTTTTTTTTTTTGAGGGGGTTCAACCTACCCCCCTCCCCCGAATCCGCCACTACCCACGAGGCAAGTTTCTCGACCTCTGCAATGAAGCAATGAAAGATTTTTTTTTTGGGGGGGGAGGGTTGCTTCAGCTTCCTCTCCCCCCCCTCCCCCCTACTCTCCCGGATCCGCCAATGCCTACCTGGAGTTCGCAGTTCCTGAGGGGTTTCGCAAGGAAGAATTTTTGGAAACACGCAAAGGTGCTTTGGGCTCAAAATGGCCTATTTTAACATACGAGAACTTAAAAATGGAGGAGCCTACAAGAGACCATATAGGCCTATACTAGATAGTTCCATGTCCATTACCACCTACCATCCCTATTTATCAAAGTTACCTAAACTTCTTTTAAAACAATCTATTGCTTCAGCGCTCAGTACATTGCTCCTAAGTCGATCCAATTCATTAACTATTCTGTTGGTATATATGTATGCCAATTTCGCCAGTAGTGAGAGAAAAGTATTGAAATTTGTTCTTGCCAATAGTAGATTATCTAAGCGAGGAGGCGGACCCTTGCTTGAATGAGACAGCGATCGAGCGAGACCCCTCTATGAGGGTGGGGTGGGGTGGGGGTGGGTCCGTCCCCGTTAAATATAATAACTGTTGTCCAGAGCCAAAAAATAAAATAAAATAAAATAAAGTAAAATAATAGAATAAAGTAAAATAATAGAATAAAATAAAATAATAGAAAATAAAATAAAATAAAATAAATAATAAAATAAATACACGAAATGAATAAAGGAAAAATACATCGCTTTAATACTGATATTAGACGAACATTTCAAAATTGTCCGGACAAATAAATTATCAAAATAATTAATTAATCTCAGACTCTTCTGGTTCAAATCAAAGTCCAAATATGGTCGCACACTGCTCACCCCTGCCTACAAAAAGAAATGATAAATGGGCGCAGGATCCAGACATATCTACGTAAGGAAAATGACGAAAGCCGGGGTTCCTGAAGTATACCTACAAAAAAAATAATAAATAATATAAAATATGATTGACCTAACCGATGGACAGGTCCACGGAAATCGGAAAATAAAAATAAAAGAGGGAAATGTGTAACAAAAGAAAAATAAATTCGTTAAAATGGAAAGAAAAGAACGAACGATCACCAGTAAACGTTGAGCCAAAGATCTAAATAAAAATAATTATATTCAAAATATAAACATGGCAATCTAGAATTATACAAACCTAAGAAAAATAGAAATGAAAAAACTCGAGTTTCAGACGTTCCTGTGGATATAAACATTGAAAACCCGAGGCTCCTCTTTGTTATCTGAAAGGAAGAAGAAAAAAAGATGAAAAAGAAAAGGAAGAAGATGAAGAATAAGAAGAAGAAAGATAAAGAAAAAAGAAAAAAAAGAAGAGGTAGACGAAAAGGGAAGAAAAGGAAAAGAAAAAAAGAATAGAAGAGGATGAGGAAGAAAACTAAGAAGAAAAAGATGAAAATGAAGATGAAGAAAAAAAATTAAGAAAAAGAAGAGGAAGAGGAAGATGAGGAGAAGGAGGAAGAAGAGGAAGATGATGAAGAAGAAGAAGAGGAGGAGGAGGAGGAGGAGGAGGAGGAGGAGTAGGAGGAGGAGTAGGAGGAGGAGGAGGAAGAAGAGGCGGAAGATCCAGAGGGTGTTACAACCCGTCCTATACTACAAAAAAAAGGACAAATGGCAAAATGCCTAGACATACCTACAGAACAAACACCTTAGAAATCCCACCTTTCCTGCACCTACCTACGATTGGTATAACAACCCTGAGGGCGTCTGGAGATAAATTCTTATAATCATATTTATGGACAAATTTCCTCGTGTCAGCGCCGCCTTCTTCAATTCGGCAATTTACACTTTTTCTGTTCTCGTTTTAGGTTCACATCGTTTCTATTTTTCTATCTCTATTTTTCCTTCGCGTCTCGAGTTCGATCCCCGGCGGAGGGATGCACCAAGAACCCAGCCCGGGGGGGAGGGGAGGGGGAGGAGGGTAGGAGAGGAAAGGGAAGGGGTGGTGGGAAGGAGGAGGGGGAGGGAGGGTAGAAGGAGAGGAAGGGGATATGAGGTTGGGGATGGGGAGGGATGAGGAAGGGAGGGATGAGGAAGGGAGGGGAGGGGAGGAGGAGGGTAAGAGGAGAGGAAGGAGAAGGGATGGTGAGGGAAGGGGTAGGGATGGGAAGGAAAGGAAGACGGGAGGGGTGCTGGAGGAAGGGAGGGGGAGAGAGGAGGGAAAGGAGGGGAGGAGAGGAGGGAAAGGAGGGGAGGAGAGGAGGGAAAGGAGGGGAGGAGAGGAGGGAAAGGAGGGGAGGAGAGGAGGGAAAGGAGGGGAGGAGAGGAGGGAAAGGAGGGGAGGAGAGGAGGGAAAGGAGGGGAGGAGAGGAGGGAAAGGAGAAGGGGAAAGGGAGAGGAGGGAAAGGAGGGAGGAGAGGAGGAAAGGAGGGGAGAGGAGGGAAAGAAGGGGAGGAGAGGAGGGAAAGAAGGGGAGGAGAGGAGGGAAAGAAGGGAGGGAGAGGAGGGAAAGGAGGGGAGGAGAGGAGGAAGGAGGGGGAGGAGAGGAGGTAAGGAGGGAGGAGGGGAGGAGGGGAGGGGGAGGGGAGGAGGAGTGGAAAGGAGGGGAGGAGAGGAGGGAAAGGAGGGGAGAGGAGGGAAAGGAGGGGGAGGAAAGGAGGGAGGGAGAGGAGGAGGAAAGGAGGGAGGAGGGGGAAAGGAGGGGAGGAGGGAGGAAAGGAGGGGAGGAGAGGAGGGAGGGGGAGGGGGGGGGGAGAGAGGAGGGGGGGGAGGGGGAGGGAGGGAGGGGGGGTGGGAGGAGGGGAGGAGGGGAGGAGTGGAGGGGAGGAGAGGAGGAGGAGGGGAGGGAGGGAAAGGAGGGGAGGGAGTGGAGGGGGGGGTGAGGAGGGGGAGGGAAGGTGGGGGGAGGGAGGGAAAGGAGGGGGAGGAGGAGGGGGGGGAGGGAGAGAGGGAGGGGGGAGGAGG
>NC_134815.1:4794875-4797375 GCF_046742065.1 Oratosquilla oratoria | reverse complement strand
CTATCAACAGCAAATCATAACTGTGGGTGCTCACTAGCCGAGCAGGCATCCACGGGCTTAACCAGCGCCGACAGTTTGAGAGTTCGTTTGAGTAAAAACGACTTCGGTTACAATATTTGAATTTTCAAATCTCCAAATGTCAAATTAATTACCTTTCCGTCATATATACCAAAGCTGAATAATGAACTAAGAGATTCTAAGCCTATACGAATTTTAGACATATTCTTGTAATGGTCTTAGAGAAGTCTAGATTTCTGTAAGCGAAGTTATATTCTAGTTTCTCAATTGGAGGTAGAATGTGGGAGGAAAAATAGCCCAGTGTGATACCCCCTTTAGAGCGTCGCTACTTGTGGTGGAGGTCGAGGTGGCGGCAGTTCGAACGCTGCCGCCAGCGAGTTGGACCAAGGACATGGTTCATTAAATTCCACACTACAAAGTCCTCTGTAAGGGGCACCGTCCTAGCCTCCTGATAGGAGGGAGTTGGCGATGTTAAAACGAATCATCATGCATGTCATTGTGAGCTGCCCTCCCTCGTTACCTCAACATTGAGACAAGCATGAAAAACTTTATTCTGGTTAAGCTTGGGGAGGATTTTATTCAGTTTAGGTCGGATTCAGGTGTCAAGAGGGGAGGTCCCGGTCGAGAAATGCCTATTTCAGATCGGGGCCCGTTCCTCAGTCGCATAAAAGAACCTACCCTCTCCCCAAGCAGTGGGAAGTGAGAAACCCCTGTCAGTTGTGGCATGCCGCTGTTGGGTCGCCTCCCTACCTGGACAGGGCTATCGGTAACCAAAGCTGGAAGCTCGCAGCATGTCCTGAGAATCGAACTCACGACCAACTCATGAGTTCGACACTCCAAGAGACCATAGGGTCTATACTAGGCAGTTCCATGTCCAATACCACCCGTCATCCCCATCCATAAAATTGTCGAATCGTTTCTTAAAACAACTGATAGTTTCAGCGCTTACCACATGGTTACTAAGTCTAACCAATTCTTGCCTATTTCCTTCTTAAATCTAGATTTGTCCAATTTAAATCCATTACTGTGAGTCCTGCCGTGTTGTCTCAATATGATGACCTTGTTTGCGTAACCTTTGTTAAAGTCCTTGAGCCACTTGAACACCTCTATTATCATATTATATTAAATGGTTGAATCCATCACTGCCCCCGCGGGGGGACTTAATATACTTTATTCTGGCCGGTGTCTAAAGCCGATTTCACTTCTAAGTAATACAGCGCTTGGATTCTTCCGTGGGACCTGCTGCAAGCCGACGTCTTACACTTACGAGACGAGTACGTCTGCGAGGTCGTAAAAGCCTCAATCACGTCGTAAATCTACGATCAGAAGATATATGCCTCTCACAGAGCTCACGAGAGGAGATCGGCTACTGTTGTGCTTGGGAGTGAAGGCAACTGGACATAAATTATTCTGTTTTATCTCCAAGTTTTCCTTCAGATGACTAAAGTCCTCGACCGATTGGCGTAATATAATGCACAATGGCAACTGGCTAGCTAAAAAAAAAAAAAAACGAATATTATCCTGTTTTGACTTCTCTCTTGTTCTCAACCAGTAGCTAGTTGTAAATTAACTTGAGGTAATAAAAAAAAAAAAAAAAAAAAGGAAAAATATCGACAAGAATAAGAACAAGGACTGGGGCAACAGAGAACAACGACGATGATGATGACAACGACGATGATGATGATGACGACGACGACGACGACGACGACGACGATGACGATGACGATGACGATGATGATGATGATGATGATGATGATGATGATGATGATGATGATGATGATGATGATGATGATGATGATGATGATGATGATGATGATGATGATGATGATGATGATGATGATGATGATGATGATGATGGCCGTGATGGTAAAAATGAAGATGAGGAAGAAGGTAAAGAAGAAGAGGAGAAAGAAGTAGAGGAGGAAGAAGAAGAGGAGGAAGAAGAAGAGGAAGAGGAAGAAAACGAGGAGGAGGAAGAAGAGTCGGAGAGTTCGATAATGATAATGACTACTAGGAAGAAGAGCATCGAGTTTAATGCGAGAAACTCGCCTTTATTGTTCCTTCGGGGGAAATCGTCCTCCTCCAGTAATCACCTTGCCCACCCCACCCCACTCTCCACACCCCCTTACCCCTTCCCCCCTAAAAAAAAAAAAAAAAAAATCCCCCCCCCCCCTTCATGAGGGCAGGAAAGTTGAGATAGGTTGGATGAACGTATAAAATTGGTAAAAAAAAAAAAAAGTCTTTAAGATCAACTACTAAAAGTGTAATATATATGTATATATATATATATATATGTATACATATGTATATATATATATATATATATATATATATATATATACAGGGTGTTCCAAACAATTTGACGTCATTTCGCAGGCCAATAATTTTGGCAATTTTCGTTGAAACGACCTCAAATTTTCACAGCTTGCATAGAAACATTTCAAGATTTTATGTTTAATGTTTGACATTTATCTCTTTTCAG
>NC_134815.1:4779875-4789875 GCF_046742065.1 Oratosquilla oratoria | reverse complement strand
GTCCATAATTTTTTAACTAAGTTGAATACCCTTGTTGATTCTATTAAATTTACTTTAGAAATTGAGAAAAATTGTACCTTACCTTTCTTAGATTGCACTATCCTACGTCATGACAATAGCCTTAAATTTAAAGTATATCGTAAACCAACCAATGTAAGTTCATATATTCATTATTATTATTCTCATCCAAATAATATTAAACGTACAGTATTTGCCTCAATGTATTTAAGAGCTTTTCGTATTTGTAGTCCTGAATTTATTGATGAAGAAATCAGAAATGTTTTTAACATTGGGCTAGAATTAAAATACCCTAAGCAATTTCTTGATATTGCTTACAATTTTGCAAGGAAATCATTTTTAACTCCTCAGCCTAAATCACCTTTCAATTATCACAATGTTTTAATTTTACCATTTCAAGAAAATTTGTTAAGTATCACAGAATTATTAAAAAGATTTAACGTAAAGGTAGTTTTTAAACATGATAGTACAGTAAAACATAAACTTATCAACAATAGTATTGAAATAAAAAAAAGGATGCATTTATAAAATTCCTTGCAAAATGTGTAATCAATTTTACATAGGTCAAACTGCCAAACCCTTAAACATTAGAATTGAACAACACAAGAAAAATGTCAGGGATGGCTATCATTCTAGTGGTATATTCAAGCATATTGAATTAAATAATCATCCAGTTGATTGGGGTAATGCCCAGGCAATCTATTATACCAACAACAACAACATAATAGCAAGAAATTTAATAGAGTGCAGTTTGATTCATACCACTAGTAATCAAATACTACACACATAAAGGCTTGTATACAAACTTGATAATTTCATTTGTCAAGAAATTAGTAAGATAATATCATGTAAAATGTAATTCAACAAATTGACTTAATGTCTATATTATAGTAGTAGAAAAACAGTGACCCTTGGCGAATGTGTGACCTGATGTCGCCCGACCATCGTAAGATAATTGACAATGACCTTCCGCTCTCTTTGTGACCTGATGTCGACCATCGTAAGATAATTGACGATGACCTTCCGCTCTCCTTGGCGAATGTGACCTAATGTCGCCCCGACCATCGTAAGATAATTGGACCATGACCTTCCGCTCTCTAGGGGGTAATTGGTCGGTATGCTTATTCAATACTGTCCTGGTTCCTTTGTATTATGTATATTATGTCTATGTATTCCTATCACTATGTACTTGTTGCACTGAAGATGTAATATACGAAAGCGCTCTGCTTCGTTAGTTTCTTTTTCCAAGTGGTCTACTTTGCATATGTGAACACACGTACCCGTGTTCTTATTAGCATATTATATATATATATGCTTATAATATATATATAATAAAGATTACAAAGGCAGAGCATGTCGACATGAGACCTTTTGGTCCATAACTAGGTCGGATGTAAAAAAATATATATATATTATAAATGAATAAATAAATAAATAAATAAACAAATAAATAAAATCATAATACAATAATAAATAAGTAAATAAATAGGTAAAGTTAGATGATAAACAAATAGGTAAATAATAAATTGACAGATGAATAATAATAAATGATAATCGAGGAAATGATAATAAACAGACAAATAATAACAAACAAATAAATAGATAATATAAAATAAATGGCATGCATTCCAGCATCTTGCTTAGGTGTTTATCTAAACGAATCTTAAAACTTTGAACTAAACTATACTGCACTGCCTCTGCAGAAAGTTTATTCCATTCATTAACTACACGGTTGGTGAAGTTGTCTTTACCCACTTCCAAATTAAATCTATTTCCTGACAGTTTGAGACCATTATTTCTTGTCGGATTCTTATTCAGTGTGAAAATTTTGTCACTTTTTATGTCAATTCCCTTTACAATCTTAAAGACCTGTATCAAGTCACCTCTGAGTCTACGCTTTTTAGGGAAAACAGATTTAAATGTTTTAGTCGATTTTCATATGGTTTATTTTTTATATTTGGAACCAGTTTTGTGGCTCGCCGTTGTAGCTTTTCCAATCTGTCAATGTCTTTAATGAGATTCGGTGACCATACGGAAACAGCATATTCCAAATGTGGACGAACTGACGAATAATATAGCTTGTTAATGAGAAATGGACTTTTGAAGTCAAAAGATTGCGCAATCAGTCCTAGAATCTTATTTGCTTTCTCAGAGATTGACATACACTGCTTAGATGATTTGAGAGCGTTACTGATAATTACGCCGAGATCCTTCTCACTATCCAGTTTTGTTAATGAATTTCCAAATAATTTGTAATCGTACTTACTGTTATTTCTACCGATGTGCGAAGCTTACATTTACTTGTTTAAAATTTCATTAGCCACTTTTCAGACCATTGCTGTAGTTTATCTAAATCTTCTTGAATATCTAACTGGTTTAAGTGATAATTTGCCATTCCGCACAGTTTTGTATCATCAGCAAATTTGGAGACAATAGATTTCAGTCCGTGGTCTATATCATTTATATATAGAAGTGGCCCAAGAACGGAACCTTGAGGAACTCCACTCGTAACATTTTTCCATCTAGAACAACTCTCTGTTTACGATCGTTCAACCAATTACTAGCCCAACTTAATAGGCTACCACTTATTCCGTGTGAAGCTAATTTAGCAAGTAGTCTTTCGTAGAGGACGGTATCAAAAGCTTTTGCAAAGTCTAGAAATAAATATATTGTTTTTGTCATAATTCGAAATGACTGTATTGTAGAATTCGAGTAAGTTGGTCACGCAAGAACGTTTCCGTCTGAATCCATACTGGTTACCATTTATCAAACAGTTACTTTCTGAATAATGTTCGATAGCATCTCTGATGACATTTTCCATCATTTTTCCTACGGTTGAAGTCCACTCCATATATCTGTCTTCACCTGTTGCCAAACGATTTTATTCAATTCTTAAATATTCAACTGAAACTATTTAGATTCTTTTCGCGTGAATCACAGCAACATTTGTGAAGTACGTAATCGTGGTAAAGTAGTTAACTTTATCTTAACAGAGTTAGTTATACCTAAGACTGCTTAGCAAAGCACTGACAATATCTAGTTTAATTCTTCTTTTGACTAAGTATTTAAACAGCCAATATTTCTTCGTGATTCAGAAATGTAAATGTGATTCGGTTTAACGTCGCGAACTCTCCTTATCAGGAGGCTAGGACGGTGCCCCTTACAGAGGACTTTCTAGCGAGTATTTTAATGAACCATGACCTTGGTCCAACTCGCTGGTGGTAGGGCTTGAACTGCCGTCACCTCGACTTACGCCACAAATAGCGACGCTCTAACCATTGGGCCAGCGAGGATCAAAGATAGAAATGTATTGACAATGACAAGTTTTTTTTGTCTTCTAAATTCTTGGACTAATAGGTTAGATTCCGAGGACTTTCATCCTAACACGATGTTTTCGTGGGTTAGAAATGCATGAACAATAATAAACTTTCATTTTCCCTAGATTCTTGAATGATTCTAAATTCTAGATTCCAAGTCTGACAGCACTTTCTAGTGCGACTGTGGCCACACGTGGACGCGACTGAAACCGCAGTTCCTTCTAGATTCCACCTCATCTTAGAGAGAATTTCAACACTATTTGTGGATCGCACAGCTCCACATTCAAGTCCTGGATGGCCTAATGAGTCCACTTCTATTATGGCGAATATTTCAGCTATTTTTCCTGAAGTCTCACTTCCAACCTGTTTTCCCGTAATTTCCGTAATAGTTTGATAAAGAGATTAATTCTTTTACTGTACATTTAGGGCCGCGCGGTAGCCCAGAGGATACAGTGTCGAACTCATAACCAGGTGGTCGTGAGTTCGATTCTCGGAACCCGCTGCGGGCTATGTCGCGTTAGTTCCCGACACCCCTGGACAGGCGGGGAGACGACCCAAAATTGGCCTACCAGGGGTTTCTCACTTCCCACTGCGCGGGTGTGCGATAGTGAGTTTACTGTTATTGGAAATTGGGTGAATACAATACAAGATTAATTCATAGCACATATAAAGAAGTCATGCACACACACGCGCACACGAACATACACAAACGCACGTACACACAAACATACACGCGCACGCGCACACACACCAGAAGATTCTACTTGGCTGGAAACCTGCCCTTACCTAAAGTTAGCTTAAGTTAGCTTAGGTTAGGTTAGGTTAGGATAGATTACCATGCTTCGATTAACCCCCATAAGAACATAAGAATGGAGGAGACTGCAAAAGACCATAAGGCCTACACTAGACAGTTCCATGCCCCTTACCACTTGTCATTCATATCCATAAAATTATCCAATCTTCTCTTAAAGCAACCAATTGTTTCATAAGGATATTTGAATGGAGTAAGCTACATGAGACCATAAGGCCTACACTAGGTAGTTCTATATCCATGAAGTTATCACATCAACTCCTAAAACAATCGATTGCTTCATTGCTCACTGCATGATTACTAAGTCTATATTCGTTGACCACCCTATTCGTAAACCAGTTCTTGCTTATTACCTTCTTAAACCTAAATCTATCCAATCTAAATCCATTACTACGCGTATTGCCAACTGTCTTAATATGATGATCTTGCCTTCATCATCTTTGTTAAAGCCCTTCATCCATTTGAATACCTCTACTAGATCATCCCGCACTCTTCGTCTTTCCCGAGAATTTAAGGTGCCAAAGACTGTCTTCGTGTGGTAAATTTCTAAACCTTTACAAAGGCAATTATTACTATGCAGAGGTGGGCACAGTTCGAAAAAATGGAAGTCCGATTAGCGATTACCGAAAAAAAAAAAAAAAGTCGACCAGGATTAATCGCAAATCGCTTTGAAATTTTCGGCAGTCCGATTATCAGATTCGTTTGGCGGGGGCTAGTCCGATTCGATTATCCGATTCGAACAAGTGAATCCGATTAATCGGACAATCGGATGATCTGACTTGGCTAGTCTGATTCGATTATCAGATTCGAAAAAGTGAATCCGATTAATCGGACAATCGGATGATCTGACTTGGCTAGTCTGATTCGATTATCAGATTCGAAAAAGTGAATCCGATTAATCAGATAATCGGGTAATCGGACTTCCGAATCGGACCACCCACCTCTGTTACTATTAGTACATATAATTTTGGTTTTCATCATAAGACTTTATTCAGCTTAATAACTCCCCCACCCCTACGGTCGTTTGCGGGGGGGTGGGGGGGAGTGACCAGGGTGACCAGATTTCTCAAGCATGTACAGTATATGCTAGACAACAGATGAAATTATGCTAGACTAGGAAAGGGGATGCTTGGCTGGTCCTCTTATTATATTTTTATTTCTAGGAATGACGTGCTAAGTTTAGTATAATCATGCTAAATCTGGTCACTGATGATTAGTGGTGCGGGAAGCTAGTTCAGTTAAATATATTGATTTTTTTTTTTTTTTTTTTTTTTTACTATATGTGGTTTTTGTTATATTATTAATATAGTTTTATTTCCAAAAAAAATACACTAAATTTAGCATAATTATACTAAGATTAGCATAATCAAGGTTAGTTTAGCATAATTATGCTAAATTAAGCTTAGCATAATTATGCTAAATTTTGTCACCGTGGTGGGGAGTGGTGGGGAGGAGCCAGTTCATCCACGCATGCGCAAGAACAACTAAAATAAACTACATGAAATGTAAACTGAAAAGACAAAACACAAGAAAACAAGTTCTACAGTCAGCCACGAAGAAAAAGAAGAAGAAGAAGACTTAAGGGAATCAGCACCGATGCCATTTTGTGGGAAATTTCCACAAATTTGCGTCTGAGAAATTTGCTCACACGGGACGTTTTGTGAGCAAATTATATGTTGCAATGAACTTATATGTGTATATAATAATTTTTTGTGGGAAAAAAAGTGGAAATCCAGACCTCTTTGTAGGGATTTTTGTGGTAAAAACCTCACTCATTTGTGAGAACTGGCATAGATCTCAGTGGCAACACTGATGCTGCGAGCGTTTCGGTTTGTTTACATTGGAGGTGAAAGTGAAGGGACTACTAGACCGCAATCCCACAAGACCGCAATCCCAAGTGTCAACAGTCACGAGAGTTTTCAAGCAAAACAGACCTTCAGCAGTTATGATCTTTTGTGAGACTTCTTTGGATTGGGGCTCCGTAATCCGTGGAACACGGGGTCCTGACTTTCGAGGCGTAAAAACGTCTGTTTTTTAAGATAAAATTGGCGAAAGGCGCCATTATGAGTCTTTAAAGATATGGGGAAAGATGAGAGGATTTTAGCATAAAGGATGTAATATACAATAAAATGAAATAAAGTAAAATAAGATACAATGAAATAAAATATGATACAATGAAATAAAATATGATACAATTAAATTAAATAAAGTAAGATATAATACGATTAGATAAGATTAAATCAAATGCAATGAAATAATAGAAAAATGAATAAACAAATCAAATCAAATAAATAGATAAATAAATAAACAAATTGAAAATATATAATATACTGTATAGATAAAATAGAAAATCTCAAATAATTATGTAAGGTCAGGCAGAAGGGTCATGTTATTTTGTCAAATTTTCAATCGAAAAAAAATCAATTTCGAAAATTCCTCGTCTTTGTTCGCGCTAGAGAGTCATTTATTCTTTTAATTTTCTTAAAAACAAAAAATAATAATAATAATAAAAAATAATAAGAAAATAAATAAAATCATTGCACATCCACACACTTTACCAAATCACACATTCCCGTGCCAAAACGTCATCGATAAACATCGTTTCAATCCAGACAGTGTATGGCACGCCAGGGGTGGGCAACCTCTTTAAGCGTGTGTGCCAAAATCAGCCAAATCTTTGATACAAAATCTTCTCTCGTGCCAACAGAGTAACATAAATGATAGGCCTACATACAAGTATGGGGCCCCTCCCCTCAACTCCCAGGAGGGCCCCAGACTGCCGCCCAGCACAGGATGCAGTTACCAATGGTCATACAGAAGCTGGAGATTTATCAGTTATTTGTCTTAAAGTGAACTCTGGGTTTCGCGTGCCGGAAAAAAGTCGTTGATGTGCTAATTTTTGGCACGCGTGCCGACGGTTGCCCAGCCCTATACCATGCTTATCCTGATGAATGTTGAAGTCTGTTACCTTGATGTTCTGATATCTAAGAACCTAATGACCTAGTGAGCTGAGTCTAAGTAATTTCTTGGATATGTAATTACATAAAATCAAGAACATAAGAATGAGACTGCAAGAGACCACAGGGCTTACACTAGGTAGTAACATGTCCATTACCACCTGTCATCCCCATCTATAAAGTTGTCAAACCGTTTCTTAAATCAACCGATAGTTTCAGCGCTCACGACATGGTTGTCTATTCCATTCGCTAACCACTTTGTTGGTAAACCAGTTCTGGACTATTTCAATTTTAAATCTAAATATGTCCAATTTAAACCTATTCCTTCGAGTCCTGCCCTGTTGTCTTAATATGATGACCTTGATTTACAATCTCTTCCCCCCTTATAATTTACCGTATAATGATAAGCGTACTTTACACATACCATCTGGGGTAATAATATGAATACTATAAGAAACGGTAATGCAAAGCCCCAGTTACACCAAGCTTACGACCTGTTTCCGACCACCTTCGACCGAAAATCAAGCCATCGGTCGGCGACACAAAACCTAAGCAAAGAATTGAAATGGAAAAAGTTAATGTCGTTGGTGAGATGAAAATCTATTTACTGGGGACTATCCAGTGTGTGTTGTAATATAACTATCTATCTATTTATCTACTTTATTACCGACTACCAGCGACTTCCAAAGACTACCTGCAACTGGTCGGCGACCACCTGGTCGCCGGTGGTCGGAAACAGGTCGTAAGCTGTTTGCTTTCAATTTCCACATTCTCATCAGAAAATCATCTGTGAGTTTTTTCGTCGATTAATCTGTGTTTCTTGTGTGTTTGTTCAATTTAAGATGCTACACGTTGAATAGTCCTGTGACTATTTTCAACCCATGCAATTATTTTGTGTATTTTCTGAGCCCAATTTACTTGAATGACTACTCTACGAACAATTATGTGATAAGATTTTTTTTTGTGGGGGGGAAAAGAGAAAGTCAAATGGGACTGGGTAACGACGTACACGTTATCTTTATGGCTCATAGTTTGGACAGTGTTTGGCAAAAAATAAGTAAAAATGAATAAATAAATAAATAAATAAATAAAAATAAATAAATAATAATATAATATAATAATAATAATAATAATAATAATAATAATAATAGTAATAATAATGATAATAATAATGGCAATTTTTCATTTCTGATTATTGATACATGTATGGGTTTCCACTTCTTTATGATATAAGGCACGGTACGAATTCCATAAAAAAATAATAAAATAAAAAATAAATAAAATAAAGAAAAGACGTACACACATACAAGCGCACACTTTCATAGGATTACAGGTGGAAAAACGAGGAGAAAAATACGCAAACTAACATCTGGACGAAATCGCTCAAAATCACAACTCAGCAATAATATAATTTATTTATAATCTAATATTTTCATAGTACCTATTTTCATCTTTCTCCGTTTTTTCTTTTTTTTTTATCAGTTTGTACGTCTTGCAATTCATACTGACAAAAAGAAAATCAGGAGAACGTTAATATATTATATCCAAAGGAAGTTCCAAATCTTTGATTATTCCTCACCTAAATAATTTTTTATATATTATTTTCCTTTATACGAGAGTATTCTTTGTAGCTATCAATTTCTTCAAAGCTTTGTACGCAAAAATAATAAGTTTATTAAAATTTAACAGCGGGATGCAGGGATGACCCGTCATCCATGAGGAGCTAAGATGGGAGAGGTGGAAAGGGGTGGTGGAGGGGAGTGGAATGGGTGGGAGTGAAATGGGTGGGAGTGGAATGGGTGGGAGTGAAATGGGTGGGAGTAGGTATGCGCCTTTGATTTGGCTACCTCCCTTATAAGGGGGAAAATACTCTTGGTATATAAATAGATAACAATATTGTATATATTGGTGTTGATGGTGTAGGTAGCGTTGATTATGGTGGTAGTGGTGATGATGGTGATAGTGGTGGTGATGGTGGTAGTTGTGATGATGGTGGTAGTGGTGGTGAGGATGATGGTGGTGTTGCTGGTAGTGATGATGGTGGTAGTAGTCGTGGTGGCAATAGTGGTGGTGATGATGATGAAGGTGGAGGTGGCAGTAGTGGCATTGGTGGTGGTGTTGGTGGTAGTGTTGGTGGTAATGAAGGTGGAGGTAATAATGGTGATGGTGGTAGCGGTGGTGTTGATGGTAATGAAGGTGGAGGTGACAGTGGTGATGGTGGTAGTGGTGGTGTTGATGGTAGTGTTGGTGGTAATGAAGGTGGAGGTGACAGTGGTGATGGTGGTAGTGGTGGTGTTGATGGTAGTGTTGGTGGTAATGAAGGTGGAGGTGACAGTGGTGATGGTGGTAGCGGTGGTGATGGTGGTAGCGGTGGTGTTGATGGTAGTGTTGGTGGTAATGAAGGTGGAGGTGACAGTGGTGATGGTGGTAGTGGTGGTGTTGATGGTAGTGTTGGTGGTAATGAAGGTGGAGGTGATAGTGGTGATAGTAGTAGTAGTGGTGATGGTGGTATTTATGGTGGTGGTAGTGACGGTGACCATTGGGGAAGGAAAATAAAAATCCGAATACCACAACACCACACAGCCGCACTCCCCCTTCCTCACGTAACCCGACCAAGAGGAAGTCACCCATTGGCAAGCCTCCAGGGAGACATCCGACCCATCTTCAACGCCTCCAGAGCAGGCACGTTCTTTGGTCTAGACATGCCTGGCAGTTTCGGAACGTGAGAGCAAAAAGGGACTAACGAACGTCTGGAGCAGAACGAACGAACGTGATCATTAACACATCCTACCGAACGTAATGAAGATTATAACGACTTAAGCCAGAAGACTCGACCACGGGACTGAATGAAATCGAGTGCCGGCAGCGAGAAGAGGAGGGAAAGTACCCCCTGGTAA
>NC_134815.1:4767375-4772375 GCF_046742065.1 Oratosquilla oratoria | reverse complement strand
AACATCAAACTTTCATGTGGGAGAAGAGTTCACGATCAATCAACAGAAAGTCTGCCAAAAGTTCTGACAGCTGTGAAGAATGCACAGGTGTATGCAAAATATAGCTGCACGTGTTCATGCTGGCATGAATAAAGCATATGCTGCCCCGATACAACTGTTCATACTGATACTGCAATCCTACGCTGTCACGTTCCACGCGAGTAATGTACGAGTAAACGCATACACCAATATAGGAGTAGGTGTTCGAAGTGGTGTGATACAGCATATGCTGTCATAATGAAGGAGCCCATGCTGGTACCTGAGGTATGTGCTCTCCATGTGTAAGCCTTATGGTCTCTTGCGGTCTCCTCCATTTTTATGTGCAGGTGTATGTAACGCATATGTGCACCCAAGTTGAGGGTTTATTTCTTGGAGTTCAATCTAGCATGATAGAACATATACTCTTCTATTGCAGGTGTTAATGCTGGTACTTCAGGTGTACAATGTCCACGAACAGGTGTCCATGTTGGGATAGTGTATCGCACATTTTCCAGGCACAGGTGTCCATAATAATAACTGAAGTGTATGATATCTACGAATAGGTTTCCATGTTAGTATGGTGTGCTAAATGTTCTCCAAGTCCACGAAGAGGTGTCCATGTTGGTATAGTGTGCTAAATGTTCTCCAAGTCCACGAACAGGTGTCCGTGTTAGTATAGTGTGCTAAATGTTCTCCAAGTCCACGAACAGGTGTCCATGATGGTATAGTGTGCTAAATGTTCTCCAAGTCTACGAACAGGTGTCCGTGGTGGTATAGTGTGCTAAATGTTCTCCAAGTCCACGAACAGGTGTCTATGTTGGTATAGTGTGCTAAGTATTCTCCAAATCCACGAACAGGTGTCCATGTTGGCATAGTGTGCTAAGTGTTCTCCAAGTCCACGAACAGGTGTCCGTGCTGGTATAGTGTGCTAAGTGTTCTCCAAGTCCACGAACAAGTGTCTGTGTTGTTATAGTGTGCTAAATGTTCTCCAAGTATACGAACAGGTGTCCATGTTGGAATAGTGTACTATAACTTCTCCAAATGTAAGCAGAGACGTCGCGGCAGGCACAAAAGGAAGGAGAACCAGTTGTGGACTAGAATGCAAATGATTGAGACGAGTTGTGTGGTGAGGTTGTAAAATCTCACTGCGTGGAGCGATGGTGCCGCATGACTGTGCAATGTAGCCGCGTGGCATCGTTATCTGGCACCCTGTAGCGAGGCATCGTTACCTGGCACCCTGTTGTGTGCTTGTGAGGCATTCTTATCTGGCACCCACTGCGTCTTCTAAAAATGCATTAATGGTACTGCTTTAGAGCCATTCATCTTGCATCTATTTATTCATTCATAAATCTATTCATGAACCAGCTTTCATACCGTTTGGTGAATTTTGTTATTTTCCATCTAATAGTTGATCTATTGGCACTAAAATTAATTCATGGTATCTAGATTTAGTTACATATTCATAGATTTCCCATAGTGTGCTTTTGGTGTTGTTTTGTGATTACTTAGCCTATGTATTCGTTTGTCCATATATCTATGGATGAACCGGTATTTATTTTATCTGGCGTATAAATTATTTTTTTTCTTCTATCTAATCGTTTATTTATTGGCCTCACGTTTAGTGATATTCAAGTTTATTGACGTATCAACGTATATATATATATATATATATATATATATTATATATATATATATATATATATATATATATATATATATATATATGTTTGTTGAAATATGCTGACAGGTTAACGTAAGTGGGAGTAGAAAACTCAGGAGTCTAAGTCTGAGTTTATTCCTGACTAGTTTCGCAGGTATGCTTTCTCAAGAGAGAACATACTTGCGAAAATAGTCAGGAATAAACTCAGACTAAGACTTCTGTGTTTCCTACTTCCATTTATATAATATATATATATATATATATATATATATATATATATATATATATATATATATATATATATATTTATGCTATCAAGATATTCATGTCTTATTATTTATTTATTTATTTACACGTTTATTTGTTCCCAATATTTTTGGTTCTATATCAAATTATCTATTCATTCATTCATTTGTTTATCTATTTAATTACCTACTTTCTTATCTATCTGTTTTTATTGACCTATCGTTATCAAGATTGATTAGTAGTCCAATTTCTCTGCAACCCTGCTGATGATATCGTATATTCAAATGGGTCCATGGCCTTAATAAGGATGATGCAAACAAGGTCATCATATTAAGACAACATGGCAGGACTCGGCAGGACTCGAAGTAATGGATTAGGAAATGGTAATGAATAAATAAATATATTAATAAGTAAATAAATAAAATTGTGAATAAATAAAGACGAAAGACAATACAGAATTGAGTCTGTAATCTCATTCAATCTAAGCTGAGCTTCCTAGGACTAAACATTTAGAAGATATATAATAATAAATAAATGAATAAATAAATTTATATATGAATGAATAAAACTGTGGATACATGCGTTATAATAGATAAACAAAGACGAGGAAAATACAGAATAGTCTGTAATTACATTCAATCTATGGTGAGCTTACTGAGACTCCACATCAAAAGATAAATAATAATAATAACTAAGTAGATAAATTCATAAATGAATTGATAAAACTGAGAATACATAGGCTATAATAAATAAATACAAAGATAAAGAAAATACAGAATAGAGGGAACTTTTTGTGATTACAGACAAATAAATAAATAAATAAATAAAAAAGAATACAAACAGCGATTGGACAACAAAAACTAAGCTGGAAAATTTATAAGTACGACGAAGAATACGAAGAATAAATGAAACGAAAAAAAATATATGAAACTGTTTAATCATGAGAAAACTAGCAAATTAGGGCCTTCACAAAGGTCACAGCTAATATCCTGAGAAATATACAAAAAAAAAGGTCATGGTAGCCTTTGTCAAGGACTTTTTGCGAGAAACAACAACACAGTCCTTGAAGACTTTTATACAACAAATAACTGTCGAGAACATAAAATTATTTTCATTAATAATGATCATGTTAAGTCGATTGCAAATATTCCAAAATTATAATAATAAAAAAAATAATAATATAGATAAATAAACAGAAAATTGTCGATATCAGAAGCACAGAAGCTATCACATTTCTCAAGAATAAAAGATCATGTTTTGACTTGGCCATCCCCTTACAAGGGGGGAAAAAGTCATTGGCATGTCCTGTCCGTATATTACGAGCATCATACTTGTCAGTGTACAATAATGATGTCAGTTCTCCTTGGGAGGTCTGATTCAGGCAACTGGTGCCACGATTATCGTGATCAAGATAAATAATTATATTCAATTGAACCGGTAAACATATGGAACACAGCGATAAGTTGTGTGTGTGTGTGTGTGTGTGTGTGTGTGTGTGTGTGTGTGTGTGTGTGTGTGTGTGTGTGTGTGTGTGTGTGTGTGTGTGTGTGTGTGTGTGTGTGTGCGTGTGCCCGTGTGTGCGTTCAGGAGCCCTTCCCCACAGACACATCTGTGCAATCACAGATTAATAAATCTATCCAGTTGTGTACACAGGTATGCATATATAATTGCGTATATCTCAATGTATTTGTAAACATACTTCTGCCCTGCTGTGAAGGAGAAAAGTAAATAAGGGGGGGGTAGAGGTCTCCCATTAGTATGCCACGACAGAATACCATAAATGCGTAGCATAAACAGACATGGTTTATGAGGGCCGGGCAAGGGAGGGTTGGGTGGTGGTGGGGGACATGACTGCGAACATAAGGAACAGGATGCTTGGAGTGATGAGAGTGCGAAAGAGGAGTAGAAGTGAAGTGGAGTGGGGGGTGGGGAGTGGGGGGAGAGGTGAAGATTGTAGGTTATGGAGGGGTGAGAGTTTGATGGTAGTAGAGAAAGACATAACACCGAACATAAGAAACAAGATACTTAGAGTGACGAGAACTTGGAAGAAAGAGTAGAAGAGGAGGAGTGAGTTGAACGATGAAGACTAGAACCTAGCGAAGACTAAATAATCTATTCAATTAAAACTAGTGAATATAACTTAGATACCAAAAACTTGACCAGCCACTGAGGTAACATTTTTACTGAAACAAACACACTCAAATGATTAAAAGAAATAAACGTAATTCGGTGGATTTTGAGCGTTGCAAATCAACGATTGGTGATCATTAGCGACATGAAAAAAATGTCTACCAAGATCAAATTAACGCAGCACAGTTTGGCGCTTAATTTGACCTGGTACAGTTGGGAAACAAGTTCTTCGTCGCTTTTGGTATCAAAGTTTCACTTGACATATATAAAAAAGTGACAGTTTCTCAGTGATACAAATAAAGAGGTCCATTCATTCGCGACTAATGACCGCAACTTTTCCTTTTTCGTTAACCACATATCACGACCGGATTCCAGGAAATGACGATGAAGAACCTGTTGTTGCCTAATCTTTCCGGCGTGGTGAGATGTGATGCAAGAACAGCGAGGAAAAATGAATGAAAAAATGTTATTTGGAAAGAGTTAGTTAGTTAGTTAGTTAGTTAGTGTGTGTGTGTGTGTGTGTGTGTGTGTGTGTGTGTGTGTGTGTGTGTGTGTGTGTGTGTGTGTGTGTGTGTGTGTGTGTGTGTGTGTGTGAGTAATTCACTTGGATCACGTGTTGGACTCGTGATCGACAGCTATTTCCCTACCGGAAGAGAGCTCAGAGCTCATATACTGTATGGCCGATCTATGAGTAAATGTTGTGACCTTACACGCACAAAAACACCCAAACCTCCGCCCACGAGAGTTGGAGTAACGATTCGCAGCGCAGCGATACTGAAATTATTTTAGCCCTGGGCGGGATTCGAACCCGGACCACCGTAGTGGCTGCCGCGAACGCTACCACTGCGCCATTGAGTGTTAGTGTGTGCGTGTGTGTGTGTCAATGAGATACTGCATAAATTTTATATCGACGCGACGATCTTTTCAGGACTTTAGTGACATGTAC
>NC_134815.1:4754875-4764875 GCF_046742065.1 Oratosquilla oratoria | reverse complement strand
ATTCCTACTCCTCTTCCTTTTCCTCCTCCTCCTTCTGCTCCTCTTCCTTTTCCTCTTCTTCCTTCTCCCCGTCCTCTTCTTCATCTTCCTTTTCACATTCCTTTTCCTCCTCTCCCTCCTTCTACTTCTTCTGCTCCTCTTCCTTTTCCTCGTCCTTCTCTTCTTCATCTTCCCTTTGTTCCTTTCCCTCCTCCTCCTTCTGCTCATCTTCCTTCTCCTCGTCCTCTTCCTTTTCATCTTTCTTTTCCTCTTTTTCCATTTCCTCCTCCTCCTCCTCATCTTCCTCTTCCTCTTCTTCCTTTTCCTCCTCCTCCTCATCTTCCTTTTCCTCCTCTTCCTATTTCTCTTCTCCCTCCCCCTTCTTCTGCCCCTCTTCCTTTTCCTCTTCTTCCTTCTCCTCGTCCTCTTCTTCCTCTTCCTTTTCATCTTCCTTTTCCTCCTCTCCCTCCTTCTCCTTTTCCTTCTCCTCGTCTTCCTCCTCCTCATCTTCCTTTTCCTCCTCTTCCTATTTCTCCTCTCCCTCCTCCTCCTCCTTCTGCTCCTCTTCCTTTTCTTCTTCCTTCTCTTCGTCCTCTTCTTCTTCCTCCTCCTCTCCCTTTTCATCTTCCTTTTCCTCTTCTCCCTCCTCCTTCTTCTGCTCCTCTTCCTTATACTCCTCTTCTCCTCGTCCTCCTCTTCCTCTTCCTCTTCATCTTCCTTTTCCTCCTCTCCCTCCTCCTCTTTCTGCTTCTCTTCTTTTTCCTCTTTTCCTTCTTGTTCTCTTCTTCCTCTTCCTTTTCCTCCTCTCCCTCCTCTTCCTTTCCCTCTTCTTCTTTCTCCTCGTCCTCTTCTACCTCTTTCTCTTCCTCTTCCTTTTCATTTTCCTTTCCCTTTTCTCCCTCCTGCTCCTCTTTCCTTTCCTCTTCTTCCTTCTCGTCCTCTTCCTCCTCCTCCTCCTCTTCCTTTTCATCTTCTTTTCCCCCTCCACATCCTCCTTCTCTTCCTTTTCCTCTTCTTTCTTCTCCTCGTCCTCTTCCTTCTCTCCCTTTTCATCTTCCCTTTCTTCTTCTCTCTCCTCCCTCTGCTCCTCTTTCTGTTCCTCTTTTTTCTCCTTGTCCTCTTCTTCTTCCTCCTTCCCCTCTTCTTCAACTTCCTTTTCCTCCTCTCTCTCCTCCTCCTCCTCCTCCTCCTCCTCCTCCTCCTCGTCATCATCATCATTGTTATTATCTTCATCATCAATACCATCAGAGCGTAAACGATGGAAATGTTTTAAGAAATGTTTAAAGAGGGAGTGTGGGAGGAGGAGGAGGAGGAAGGGAGGTGGGTGGGTGGAAGAGGTGGAAAGGAAGAAGGGTGAGATGAGGCAGGGATAAGGAAGAAGGGAGGAGATGGGGAGGAAGAAGGGAGGAGACGGAGAAGAAGAGGGGAGGAGACGGGGAGGAAGAAAGGAGGAGACGGGGAAGAAGGGAGGAGACGGGGAAGAAGAAGGGAGGAGACGGGGAAAAAGAAGGGAGGAGACGGGGAGGAAGAAGGGAGGAGACGGGGAGGAAGAAGGGAGGAGACGGGGAGGAAGAAGGGAGGAGACGGGGAGGAAGAAGGGAGGAGACGGGGAGGAAGAAGGGAGGAGACGGGGAGGAAGAAGGGAGGAGACGGGGAGGAAGAAGGGAGGAGACGGGGAGGAAGAAGGGAAGAAACGGGGAGGAAGAAGGGAAGAGACGGGGAGGAAGAAGGGAGGAGACGGGGAGGGAGAAGGGAGGAGACTGGAAGGAAGAAGGGAGGAGACGGGGAGGAAGAAAGGAGGAGACGGGGAGGGAGAAGGGAGGAGACGGGGAGGAAGAAGGGAAGAGACGGGGAGGAAGAAGAGAGGAGACGGGGAGGGAGAAGGGAGAAGACGGGGAGGAAGAAGGGAGGAGACGGGGAGGAAGAAGGGAGGAGACGGGGAGGAAGAAGGGAAGAGACGGGGAGGAAGAAGAGAGGAGACGGGGAGGGAGAAGGGAAGAGACGGGGAGGAAGAAGGGAGGAGACGGGGAAGAAGAAGGGAGGAGACGGGGAGGGAGAAGGGAGGATGGTGAGAGGAGGAACGGGGAAAGGAAGAAGGCAGGAGGGGGAAGGAAGTCTAGTCTATGAAATTCGGGAGTGAAGCTCCCACGGGCTTTGGTGTGAGCCCGTTAAAGGGGGAAGGAAGAAGGGAGGAGGGTGAGAGGAGAAAGGAAGAAGGGAGAAGGAAGGAGGGGGAAGAAGGGAGAAGGAAGAAGGAAGAAGGAAGAAAGGTAAGAAAGAGGAAGAATAGTAAGAAGGAAGGCAGACGATAGTAGAAGAGGAAAGGAGGAAAGGAGGGTGACAGGAAGAGGGGGGCAGGAGAGAAGGGAGGAGGGTGGGAGGAGGAGACGGAGAGGAAGAAGGGAGGAGGGTGGGAGGAAGAAGGGAGGGGATTGGTTCTTAAGGAAGAATATTTTTCATCTGGAAGATCATCAGACAAGCAGCTACCCCTTCCACCCCCACAAACACGCAGACACACACACACACACTTACACACTTGCACGAACATACACACACACACAAACACACACACACACACACACGCATGCACACACATATGCACGCTCACACACACACACACACAGACACACACACACATGCACACACATATACACATACATGTATACACATACACACACATGAACACAAATGAATACACACATGCACACATATATGCAAACATATATGTACACATATATGCGTACACACACACGCACATACATATCCAAACACATATGCATACACACACACACATATGTACACACATATGCACACATATATGCATACATGCACACACATATGCAAACACATATGTACACACACATGCACACATATACGCATACACACATGCATACACATATGCAAACACATATGCATACACACACATACATACATACACACACATGTACACACATGCACACATATATGCATACACACATATGCAAACACATATGCACACATACATGCATGGACACATATACATACACACACACACACACACACACGTACACGGAAGCCCAACGCTTTATCAAACAAGGAATCTTCACATTATTTTGCGCCCTGGTCTTCTGAGGCTCCCCGTGATCTTCTAAGACAAGAATCGCAAGTTTTGGGCCAAATGGAACCGGTGGCGCCGCATCCTACCCAGATTCGGCGTCATCCGGCCTGATGACTACAATTGTCCCCGCCACTGTTGTGCATTGTGGTGATGAGGTGACCGCGCTCAGACGTCCAATTCGCTGAAATAGTTTACATGAGACAGATAAGACATCGTAATCTGTTGATCAAAGTTTTGCATAATGTATACAATCTCAGAAGGGGGCAGATCTGGGTCCCCCAAGGACATCCCCCCCCGGGGGGGGTCTAGTATTCTTATCACGGCCAAGGGCGATTCGCGACACAAAACTACCATGAAATTGGCGGTGCCCGGAGTTAGTCTCGCTCGCAAATTCGCCACTTGTTCTTGACCGATTATTTGAATCCTTCAAGGACATTTTTTTTTATCCTTCGATCAAGCTTCGTGTTGTATCTTTATCTTGAATCAGGGAAATACATTCGGTGTAAAAAATAAATAAATCTTGAATCAATCTTCCCAAAACCTAGGGATAATATTTCTGATACAAATCTGAACTACGATCCCCAACATGAGCATTTTTCAACGTTACCTCTCTGTCAGATAAAAGAAAATTAAATAAAATATCTTAACATTTATTTCCCGTAGAAAAGGAACCACTAAAAATAATTTTAAAATAATAAAAAATATTACAATAATAACAAAAAATAAGATGATGATGATGATGATGATGATGATGATGATGATGATGATGACACAAGAACCCATTGGCTACCAGCAGGGGTGGACACTTCGGTCACCCGCGCACCAGGGACTCCCAGTGAATGCCACTTGCCCAGGCTTTCAAAGCACACAGGACAAGTATCGACTGGAAGGAGAAACTACAGAGTGCTGGTATTATGATCAACTCGATAACAAAATCAATATTCAGAGGTTAAAGACAAAAAGCAGGAGTTTTCAAACTTTTTTTCAGCCAAGTCGCTTCTACTCAAACGAAGTAGCAAAAACAAGTAGCATGCTAGCGAGAAATCACTAGTGTGCCACCACCAACGTTTACCGTCATCCTATCCAAGAACGTCTTTCTCATCAAAACGTTTTTCCCTGAAGAACGTTTCCTTCATTTGACTTCAAAGACACGTTTTTTTTTTGTTTTGTTTTTAAGAACACTCCTCCATTGTATATTATCTATTCCATAATAGAAAAATAAAATCTAGTCTATTACAGGATATGACATCGTCCCCAGACCGACCCAGGTTTTGTGAATTAAATATGATGATAACAGGGGTTTCTCTCTCTCTCTCTCTCTCTTTAACCAAGGACCCCTTTCAGGACAGAAAATAAACTGAGGACTCCCTCACAGGCTGACACAAAAGGGGGACACACAAACAGAAAATACCAATTAACAGTAAAAAATTAATTACAAAAATATTCAACACACAAAGATAACGGAAATAACGGTCTTTTTAAACCAGACGCCTCACGATACACACTCCTGACAGCAGCTGGTTGTAATTACAATTCAGGTGGTTGACATTCGACCAGTGGTTCCAGATGGCTCTCAAGGACCCCCTATCAAAGTACCAAGGACCCCTGACGGGTCGCGGACCCCATTTTGAACAACCCATGCTGCAAAGTATTTGAGAGCGGCTCGACCAAGCGTGACCGAGCGAGACGGAATTCGCCTTATCTTGTTCAGCATAATATTTGGCTTCTTCGTTCAACAGAACATTTGGCTACTGCGTTCAACAGAACATTTGGCTATTTTGTTTAACAGAACATTTGGCTATTTCGTTTAACAGAACATCTGGCTATTTCGTTCAACAGAACATTTGGCTACTTCGTTTAACAAAAAATCTGGCTATTTTGTTCAACAGACCATTTGGCTATTTTGTTTAACAGAACATTTGGCTACTTTAACAGAACATTTGGTTATTTTGTTCAACGGAACATTTGGCTATTCTGTTCAACAAACATTTGGATATTTTCTTCACCAGAACATTGGGCTATTTTGTTCAATAGAATTTTGGTTTTGTTCCACAGAACATTGGGCTATTTTATTGAACAGAACATTTGACTGTTTTGTTCAGCAGAATATTTGGCTACTTTGTTCAACAGAACATTTGGCTATTTGTTCAACAGAACATTTGGCTACTTTGTTCATCAGAATATTTGGTTATTTAAGACATTTGGCGTCTTTTAACAGGACATTTGGCTACTTTGTTCAACAGAGCATCTAGCCATTTTTGTTCCTCGGTACATTTTATTTGTTCAACAGAACATTTGGCTATTTTGCTCAACTGAACATTTGGCTACTTTCCTCAACAGAACATTTGGCTATTTGATCATCAGAATATTTGGCTAATTTGTTCATCTGAACATTTGACAACTTTGTTCATCAGAAAATTTGGTTATTTTGCTCAACAGAACATTTAGCTAATTTGTTCAACAGAACAATTGGCTATTTTTTCATCAGAACATTTGGCTATTTTGTTCATCTGAACATTTGGCAAATTTGTTCATCAGAACATTTGGTTATTTTGTACATCAGAACATTTGGCTATTTCGTTTAACAGAACATTTGGCTATTTTATTCAACAGAACATTTGGCTACTTTGTTGAACAGCCCCAGTTTGATCCCCAAGTGGTTATCAGTGCACTAGGCTATCTGTGCACTAAGGCAAAGGCGACGGCTTCTGCCGCAGGTAAGCGCATTCCCGTAAGGCTTTCCATCAAGTTCCACTGAATTGTAGAGTTGCAATTAAACAATTACACCAAAAGGAGGATTAAAGAAACTAATAGGATAACCACCTGCATCAATGCACAGCTGGTGATGCAAGAAAAGGTTACTACTTCAGCAAAAAAAAAAAAAGAAAAAAAAGAAGAAGTCCAAACTAGTGGATTAAAGAAGCTAATACAAAGACCACTTGAATCAGTTCACAGCTGGTAAGGGAGGAAAAAATTAATACATAAATAAGCAAGCACCCAAACAGGTGGATTAAAGGAGCTTATAAAATAACGATCTGAATCTGTTTACAACTGGTGACGAAAGAAGAAATTCATACCATCTGAATTAACGCACAGCTGGTAATGAAAGAAAAAGTTCATACACAAGCAAGCAGCTAACACTCAAAGAAGCTGGCAAAATAACCATCTGAATCAGTTCACAGCTGGTGACGAAAGAAAAACTAATATACATATCAGCACCTAACACTCAAAGAAGCTGATGAAATAACCATCTGAATCAACGCATAGCTGGTGACAAAAGGAAAATTAATACACAAGTAAGCAAACACCTAGCACTCAAAGAAGCTGGTAAAATAACCATCTGAGCCAGCTCACAGCTGGTGATGGAAGAAAAAACCTAATACACAAGTAAACAAGCTCCCGAGCAGGTGGATCAAAGAAGCTAATAAAATAACCACCTGAATCAGTTCACAGCTGGTAACGAAAACCCCTGGAAGCCTTATCGCACTGAACCGCAAACAAATTATGCAAATGTTCACAACTATCGGCAATGCGCTTGTACACTCTAAATACAGTGACGCCCCTGAACACAGCTCACGAGGTCCACCTCCATCTCAAGGCAGTTCTATCTATCTCAAGGGCGACCCCTTGCCTGAACTGGGTCCCGGTCGGTGTCACGACCCCAGAGAGTAGGGGTAAAGGCACCTTTTAGATGATCGAAATGCCCTGGCGAGGGCAACTACCGAATCCGCAAACTCCGTTTCCGTATTGAAGAAGACAGATCGCGTTGAGTTCAACAGTTAATGACAAGAACACAAGTATCATTCCTCCAACACTCGTCTCCTTCCTCCAACAGTTTCTCCAACAACGAGAACGTGTGGTCTGTTGAAGATGTTGAAACTGACGAATGAACGTGCGAACGTGGGGAACGAGAAATGTGAAAAGAAATGAAAGACATTTCGTGTTTATGAAAATGGTAAATGTTTTTTTCTCAGTTTGAGAAATGGGTAGGTCGCAGCCTGAAGTTCTTTTGATATTCTTTGCTCATTTGTTTACCTCACGTTTTGTTTTTTTATTTTTATTTTATCTTTACTTACTTATTTATCTATTAATTCTATTCTATATATTGGATGCTCGCTGCCCGAGCGGGTTAGAGCGTCGCTACTTGCGACGGCGGTCGAGCCTTGCCACCAGCGAGTTGGACCAAGGTCATGATTAATTAAATTCCAGGCTACAAAATCCTCTGTATGGGGCACCGTCCTAGCCTCCTGACAGGGGAAGTTAGCAATGTTAAACTGATTCATTTTTAATTTATTTTTATTAATTTATCTATTAATTTATTTAGTTATTTGCGACCGACCTTTGTGCTTTATCATTGTAACCAATTGCAACTTCTGAAATCGTTAAACCAATTTATCAATCTTAATCTAAATAAAGTTAGATGATACTGCTCAGCAATCACGATATTCCTAATACTTAACCTCGCTGGAGTGACGTCCTTGATTAACTTTATTCTGGTTAACCCTCAGACGATTATTCGGTTGTGGGGATGCCCTCCTTAGTTAGAGGATTAAGTTAATCTTGGTTAACCTTTTGAGGGTCCTTGGCTTTTGATAACATTTTCCGTCTACCAAGAGCTTTTTCTTTCTATTTATACTTTCTCTCTCTCTCTATCTATTTATCTCTCTTTCTCTTTCTGTCTCTATTTATCTCTCTCTCTCTTTTCTGTCTCTACCTTTCTCTTTCTGTCTCTATCTCCCTCTCTCATTCTTCTCTCTCTCTCTCTTTCTCTCTCTCTCCCTCTCTATCTATTTATCTCTCTCTCTTTTTTTTCTGTCTCTACCTTTCTCTTTCTGTCTGTATCTATCTCCCTCTCTCATTCTGTCTCTAAATATCTCCTTCTCTCATTCGGTCTCTATCTACTTATCTTTCTCTCCCTCTAACGCTATCTGTCTCCCTCTCTCATTCTGTCTCTATCCACTTATCTTTCACTCTCTCGCTATCTCTCTCTCTCTTTTCTCTGTTTCTTTCTCCTTTTTTTTATCATTCCTGCCATCTTTTCTGGAAGCATCAATCTGTGTACATCTTGCCGTGTTTTGCCATGACATTTTTTCTTTACTTTTTTATTTCTTCTTTTTTTTTTCATAAGAATGTGCTGAGAGAGACCATAAACCACCAATCTGAGAGGAAGGTCTGACATGCAAGGGAGTGCAAATGACATATCAAACGACGTCATCAGAAAGAAGAGGACAAGCAAGGGGGACAAAGAAGAAACGGTCCTAAATCCGAGTTCATCCCTGACTAGCTTCGCACTAAACCTATTCTGAGGAAAGGAGTTAAGACCTTTGAAGAAGCTTAGTGTGAAGCTAATCTGGAATAAGCTCGAACCACGACTTGTGATTTCTTTATCTTTCACACTCTCTTTCTTTCTCTCTCTATTTATCTTTCTCTCTTTTTTCTGTCTCTTTATCCACGTTCCTCAACTTGTCATAATGTCTCTATATAAGTCTCAGAGTTTTAATAATGTTTACATATAAACCAACAGAAGCACGTTGACCATAAAGAGCCACATACTGTACATACATAAACTTCCTGCAGAGGCAGTACAATGTAGTACATTTCGAAGTTTTGAGATTCATTTAGATAAGCACCTAAACAATATGCTGTAATTCCTGTCATTTATTTGATCTAATTAATTTATTTATTATTTATCTATTTATTATTATTGATCTGTTTTTATCTATTCATTATCTATTATAAATCACTGTTATCTTTCTGTTTGTTTATTGTCATTATCTATTTCTCTATCTTATTAACTCATCTATTTTTCTCCCGGCATTCGACCTAGTTATGGACCAAACGGTCTCCTGTCGGCGTGTGCTTCCTTTGTAATCCTTTACACACACACACATACATACATACACACACGCACACACACACACACACACACACACACACACACAATATATATATATTATATATAATATATATATATATATATATATATATATATATATATTGTGTGTGTGTGTGTGTGTGTGTGTGTGTGTGTGTGTGTGTGTGTGTCTGTGTTGTGTGTGTGTTTTGTGTGTGTGTGTGTGTGTGTGTGTGTGTGTGTGTGTATGTGTGTGTGTGTAAAGGATTACAAACAGAAAGATAACATTATAATAGATAATGAATAGATAAAAACAGATAAATAATAATAAATAGATAAATAATAAATAAATTAATTAGATCAAATAAATGACAGGAATTACAGCATACTATTTAGGTGCTTATCTAAATGAATCTAAAATTTCGAACTGTACCACATTGCACTGCCTCTGCAGGAAGTTTATGTATGTACAGTATGTGGCTTTTTATGGTTATATATATATATATATAATATATATATATATATATATATACATATATATATATATATATATATATATATATATATATATATATATATACACATGTGTCATGCGCTTGGCTACGACGCTAATCCTTCCAGCCAATGTGACCTCGCTTTCTCCAGGGCGCACCCTTAACCTGATTAAAAGTGTCTGGTAATAATCATAGCTACCCGAGTGGGTTTAAGCGTCGCTACTTACGGCGGAGGTCGAGGTGAGAGCAGTTCGAATCGTGCCGCCAGCGAGTTGAACCAAGGGCATTGTTCATTCATTTCCACGCTACAAAGTCCTCTGTGAGGGGCACCGTACTTAGCCTTCTGATAGGGGGAGTTCGCGACGTTAAACCAAATCATCATCATATATATATGTGAAGTTGCTCGCAGTAGCAATATATTTCAAGAAAATCTCATTTTTCTTACAAAGGCGGGGGAGGTGTCACAGATCCGAATAAAATCGCCTGGCGATAGACAAAATAAAAATAAAAAGTGCAAAAGGGTACAGAAGGGGCGGTGTGTGTGTGTGTAGGTAGGGAGGGGTATTTTAGCTCTGA
>NC_134815.1:4739875-4747375 GCF_046742065.1 Oratosquilla oratoria | reverse complement strand
ATAAAATCTTGTGGCGACAAGTGTAGAATCAGTAGATTGTTAGGTTAGGGTTAGGGTTAGGTTAGGTTAGGCTAGGTTAGGTTAAGTTAGGTTAGGTTAGGTTGAGTTAGGTTAGGTTGGGGTTAGGTTGGGTTAGGTGAGGTTAGGTTAGTTAAAGTTAGGTTAGGTTGGGGTTAGGTTAGGTTGGGTTGGGGTTAGGTTACGTTAGGTTGGGTTTGGTTAGGTGGGTTGGGGTTAGGTTAGGTTGGGTTTGGTTAGGTTGGGTTTGGTTAGGTTGGGTTAAGTTGGGTTGGGTTGAGTTAGGTTGGGCTAGGTTGGTTTAAGTTAGGTTAGGTTAGGTTGGGATAGGTTGGGCTAGGTTGGGTTAGGTTTGGTTAAGTTAGGTTAGGTTAGGTTAGATTAGGTTATGTTAAGTAGGGTTAGGTTAGGGTTTACAACCGTTACCTTTCTCCAACCTTACCATCATCTAACATTAGAAAGTAGAATTTGATTAATTTCATTATCTCGTTTTATGAAAATTATTTTTCGATTTTCTTTATACTGTATATAGGTAAACTAGCAAGGCAAGTAAACTTTCCTTTAAAATGAAAAGTAAATTCCTATTTTTAATGGTAAAAAGTGACTGGCGAGAGGTTTTAAAAATACTGTTCTTAACTGAGATGAGCTTAACTTTTTCGTGCCAGTCACCAGAGTTTCTATCCACAGAAACAAAATGGCGCTGAAGAGATGGAATTACGAGAATATTAAAGAAAAAGGGAAAGTGGTCAGATTTTTTTATTAATTTATTTTCATTTTTTGTTTATTTTATCTATTTATTCATTCACTTGTTTTATTTTATTATATATTTCTTTTTTGAATGGGGGATTGGTCTTGCTCAAGGAAAGAGGGAGAAGGAAGGGTGAGGAGTAGAAGGGGGAAGGGGGAAATGGGAAGGTGGAAGGGGAAGGTGGAAGAGGAAATGGGAAGAGTTGAGGAAGGGGGGAAGGGGAGGGGAAAAAGGGAGGAGGAGGGGTAGAAGAGGGAGTGGTAGAAGGGAGGGGGAGGGGGTAGATGAAGTGGGAAAGGGGAAGATGGAAGGGGAAAACATAAGAACATAAGAAATAAAGGAGACTGCAAAAGACCATAAGGCCTACACTAGGCAGCTCCGTATCCATCACCACCTGTCATCCCCATCCATAAAGTTGTCTAATCGTTTTTTAAAACAACTGATAGTTTCAGCGCTCACTACTCATCGACCACCCTATTAGTAAACCAATTCTTGCCTATTTCCTTCTTAAATCTAAATTTGTCCAGTTTATACCCATTACTGCGAGTCCTGCCCTGTTGTTTTATTATGATGACCTTGTTTGCATCACCCTTGTTATAGCCTTTGATCCACTTGAACACTTCTATTAGATCACCCCGCACTCTGCGTCTTTCCAGAGAGTGTAAGTTTAGGTGCCTAAGCCTCTCTTCGTAAGGCAAATTTCCGAGTCCTTGTATCATTTTGGTCATTCTTCTCTGTACTGATTCTAGTGAATTTACGTCCATTCTGTAGGACGGAGACCAAAACTGTACCGCATAGTCAAAGATGGGTCTAACTATCGCTAGATAGAGTTTAATAATTACCTCTGCACTTCTATTCGTTACCGTCCTAGCAATGAAGCCTAATGCTCTGTTAGCTTTATTTCTGGCGCTAATACACTGCTTCCTGGTTTTCAGGTCCGGACTCACCAGAACTCCCAAGTCCCTCTCGCACTCAGATTTTTCTAAAACGTGTTATCTAAGTTGTATCTGTTTTCGGGGTTGTGTAGCCCTACGTTTAACACGCTACACTTAGAGATATTGAAGTTCATTTGCCATTTCACCGACCATGTTAACAGCTTATTAAGGTCATCCTGCAGAATCTGGGCGTCTTCTCCTGACCTAATTAGGCGTCCTAATTTAGTGTCGTCCGCAAACTTACTAACATCACTATTTAACCCTTCGTCTAAGTCGTTTATATACATAATGAACAACAGGGGACCCAAAACCGAGCCCTGGGGGACCCCGCTAGTAACATTGCCCCACCTAGATTTTATTCCATTTATGGTGACCCGCTGTTTTCTGTTACTAATCCAAGCTCTAATCCATTCTAACACTTTTCCTCCTATGCCGCTTTGATTTTATTTAGAAGTCTCTGGTGTGGCACTTTGTCGAACGCTTTGCTAAAGTCAAGGTAAATAACATCGTAATTTTCATTGTTGTCTGACGCCTCATATACCTTAGTGTAAAAGGATAGAAGATTTGTCACACATGACTTACCCTTGGAGAAACCATGCTGTGAAACACGAATTAAATTATGCCCTTCAATGTGTTCTCTGAGTCTATTTACTATTATTGATTCAAGCATTTTTCCTATAACCGATGTCAAACTGATTGGCCTGTAGTTGCATATAGACGATCTATCTCCAAGCAGTTGGAACAAAACCAGTGTCTACCGATTTATTGGATATTTCAGTTAACTGGTCGCAGATTTCAAATTTACACTCTTTAAGCATTCTTGGAAAAATTTCGTCTGGACCCGGAGATTTTGTAGCTTTAAGTCTGTCAATCTGCTTGACTACTTCTTCTTTACTAATGCTGATATTAGTTAGAGTTACTTTCTTCATCCCCTCTGAAAATCGGATCGCAGTCAGGTACTTTATCTAGCCTCTCATTAGTAAACACCGATAGAAAATAATTGTTAAACTCCTCACTCATTTTTTCTTCCGATTCAATCATGACATTTTCATCGTTTTTAATTGGTCCTATTCTTTCTTTATTTTTTGTTCTATAGAGGTGAAAGAAACCCTTTGGGTTGGATTTTGCTTGACTGGCAACCTTGATTTCATAATTACGTTTCGCTGAACGTGTATTCCTTTTAACCAGCTTTGCCATTTCGTTATATCTTGATCTAAGGTGTGATTCCCCGTTTTTTATTTTTACGTAAAGTCCTCTTTTCATTCCGATCTCATGTTTCAATCTGTCCGTCATCCATTTGGGAGTATTACTATTTTTCCGTATTGACTTTAGGGGGATAAATGTATTTTGTGCATTAATAATTAGATCAGGTAGATTGTTATACATTTCATTTAAATTACTGACCTCAGTGTTGGGCCCTCGCCCCCAATTGACCTGACCTAAGGTATGCGTATTACCCTCCTTGACCCAGACCTGACCTAAGGTATGCATATTACCCTCCATGACCCACACCTGACTACCAGCCCCGCGACGAGAATCAAGAATGTCTGAAATGTCCGCCTGGCTTTTCGTATTCAATTTCAAATAGGTTTTTATATTGTCAATTTTGCTTTCCTGAAGTCTGGTACTTGAACGTTATTCGTACTTTTTATTTTTTCCCAAATAACATTAAATCTTATTTCTTGATGATCGCTAAAGCCTAGACTATCTCCCACTATTACGCTGCTAATTTGCTCATTATTTGTTAGAATTAAGTCCAGGGTATTTTGTCCCCTCGTAGGATAGGTAATCATTTGTTTTAGGAAATTATCCTGCACCACATCTAGGAATTTCTTCGCTTCATGATCTCCTATTAAAGTTTCCCAGTCAATGTTTCTATAGTTAAAATCTCCCATGATTACAACGTTTTTGTACTGGGACGCTCTGTGAATTTCATGAATCAAGGAATCAGTCTGCTCAATGCTGAGGTTAGGAGGTCTATACAAGACGCCAATAATAACTTTCTTATTCTTGCCTATAATCTCTACCCAAATAGATTCCGTACAGTCCTCTTCCTTAATCGAATTGTTGATAATACAGTTTAAAACGGGGGAAAAGAAATGGGAAAATGTGAGGGGGAGGGGGAGGGGGAGAAGTGGGATGGGAGGGGTAGAAGGGGGAGGGGGAGGGGTAGAGGAAGTGTGAAGGGGGGAATGGGAAGGTAAAAGGGGAAAAAGGGAAGGGAAAGGGGAGAAGGAGAAGGGGAAGGGGGGAATGGGAGGAGGCAGGGAGAGACGGCGGGTTTCCAATAACGACCCCCTTATTTCCTTAACCCCCTCTCCCCCTTACCTCCTTCCCCCTTACCCTCTCCCACTTAACCCCCTCCCCTCTCCCGTTTACCCCCTCCCCTCTCCCTTTTACCCCTCTCTCCCTTTTACCCCTCTCTCCCCCTTACCCAGCTCTCCCCCTTACCCCTTTTACCCCTTCTCCTCTTACTCCCCTCTCCCCCTTAGCCCCCACCCCTCTCTCTTCCCCTTACCCCATCCCGAAGCGCGTTCTTCGGATGAAGGTTCTGTCTCTCTTCGGGAGGCTCTTCGGGAGACCCTTCGGGAGACTCTTCGGGAGATTCTTCGGGAGATTCTTCGGGAGACTCATCGGGCTTCTCGCCCGGATTCTCAACAAAGCGACTTCGTGTTTGCGGACGAACAATACCAAGGGAGAAATGCGCGCGCAGCGTCAACACGACAGTCATCGCGCAGAAAGCGGAGGACCAATCAGCCGGCGAGGTTGCCCGCTTCCCCTATGTGGTTATTTCCTTTCTAGCCGCCTCAATGGCGATTTGTGTGTGTGTGTGTGTGTGTGTGTGTGTGTGTGTGTGTGTGTGTGTGTGTGTGTGTGTGTGTGTGTGTGTGTGTGTGTGTGTGTGTGTGTGTGTGTGTGTGTGTGTGTGTGTGTGTGTGTGTATACAAGGGAGTCTTTCTGTTTGTATCAGATTATTTAAATACTTGTAACACACGTGTACAAACACATACACGCGAACACACACACACGCACACATTCACAAACGCGCGTGCACACACAGAAACACACACATACACACGCACACCTAAACACACACATGCACGCGCGTGCACACACAGAAACACATACACACACACACACACACAAAAGAAAGAGATAGGAAAAAAGAAAATTGTGTGTGTGTGTGTGTGTGTGTGTGTGTGTGTGTGTGTGTGTGTGTGTGTGTGTGTGTGTGTGTGTGTGTGTGTGTGTGTGTGTGTGTGTGTGTGTGTGTGTGTGTGTGTGTGTGTGTGTGTGTGTGTGTGTGTGTGTGTGTGTGTGTGTGTGTGTGTGTGTGTGTGTGTGTGTGTGTGTGTACAAGGCGATCTGTCGGTTTGTATATTATCTAAATACTCATAACACACACGTGTACACATACACACACGCGCGTGCGCGCACAAACACACACACACATACACACACTCGCACACATACGCACACACACGCACAGACACACATACTCACACACACACACACGCACATATACACATAGATACGCACACACACATACACACACGCACACACACACATCTAGAAGAAACAGAAGAAGAAAAGATAGAGAGAAAAATGTGTGTGTGTGTGTGTGTGTGTGTGTGTGTGTGTGTGTGTGTGTGTGTGTGTGTGTGTGTGTGTGTGTGTGTGTGTGTGTGTGTGTGTGTGTGTGTGTGTGTGTGTGTGTGCGTATGTGTGTGTGTGTGTGTGTGCGTGTGTGTGTGTGTGCATCCACGCGTGCACAGCAGCTATAAGTTTATTTACTCTCCTGAGCGCTGTTGGGATCAAGCCGGACTCGAACCACCTCATCCCCATTTTTCCTTTGTTCATCTCAAACAATCTTTGGTTTGTTGAACTATCTAAACACCCTGAGAGCCGAATTTCACCTCCTCCTAGTTTTGTACTTCGCTGTACTTTGCATGTATCATGTGTTTGTATCGTGGTAGTGCCTAGGACTGGGTTTTGCTGTGTGCTTGAGTACCTGTGTGTGTGTGTGTGTGTGTGTGTGTGTGTGTGTGTGTGTGTGTGTGTGTGTGTGTGTGTGTGTGTGTGTGTGTGTGTGTGTGTGTGTGTGTGTGTGTGTGTGTGATTCCCCATTCACCATGGTCGCGGATCACGCGTTGGACTCGCAATCGACAGCCATTAACCTTCCGAACGAGAGCTCAGAGCTCGTACGACCGACCTATAGATGATACTGTGACCTAACACCCACACACACACACACACCCAACTCCCCGCCCACGAGAGTTGGAGTAACGACTCGCAACGCAGCGATACTGAAATTATTTCAGCCCTGGGCGGGATTCGAACCCGGACCGCTGTGACAGCAGTTGCGATCGCTACCACTGCGCCATCAAGTGTGTGTGTGTGTGTGTGTGTGTGTGTGTGTGTGTGTGTGTGTGTGTGTGTGTGTGTGTGTGTGTGTGTGTGTGTGTGTGTGTGTGCGCGCGCGCTCGTTTGTGTGAACATGTGACATCAGCAGGGCCTGATTTCGCTGTTCCCGTTGAGATAGAAAAAGGACCCACACAGAAAATGGACCCCGGGGTACATTTTCTCCATCGGAAAATGGTTCCCCCCTATGAGAAATGGACCCCCCACCCACTCAAAATACTATAAAAGTTTATGTATTTTTTCTATTTATAAGCAGACAACACATCAACATTTATCAATAAGCGTTGTTTATTAAAATACGTATCATAACCTAACCCAACCCTAACCTAATGATAACGAGTTGAATATTTTAGGGGGGTCCATTTTCTATAGGGGTCCATTTTTTATAGGGGTCCATTTTCTATAGGGGCTCCATATTCTATTTCACACCGGACTTGTAAGTGTCGAAGGGATCTTGACAAACAAGACCCTGAGGATAAAGATTTAGCCAACTCCAGCAAGTCCACTTTAACGGCAAGATGTCACAAACAGGACGAAATGTCGATACGTGGTGTTCCCGACTATCGTCAGGATTAAGAGGCGACATCGCGCCGCATCCCCGCCCTTGCCTTCCACCCATTCAATCACATGTCAAGCCATAGACAAGATCTTTTGCGGTAGCCTCAGGGGAGTCAAAACTATACATCTTGTAAACTGGGGTTTCTGGCTGCTTCTACGATCTTCCTGTCAAAGAATGCAGATCTTATAGAACTGCCTCTTAGCTGTTCAAATACATCATTTTGTAAGATGGACTTTGGTTGACAGAGTCCATTATAATTTTTGTTATATATAATATATAATATATATATATATATATATATATATATATATATATATATATATATAAAAATTTCGAATCCGACCTAGTTATGGACCAAAAGGTCTCCTGTCTGCATGCTCCACCTTTGTAATCCTTTGTAACTTACAGAACTGGCTTTCTTAGTTCTTAAAAAAAAAAAAAAGGGGAATATGATAAAGCCTACAACTGAGTAGTCTTCGCCACACACGAAACGCCTCGTTTTCACGAGACGAATACACCAGCAAATAGACCGGTCCTGCAGTGGACCATGAAAAGCGAGTTCGACACGGAAGGATCTGCATGTGGGACATGAAGACCTGAAAGTATCTCTATAACTGCATTTCATCCAACAAAGTTGTTCTTATGGGTCAAGACTGATGCGGTATATGTGCCTATGAGTTCTACTGTTGGGTAGATCAAATCAGCAGACGCACAAATAAAATATTAATTATAGATGTACATAAGAAGAAAACAAAAATAACAAAATTAATTGTAATAAGAATAGGGGATATATAAGAAATAAATATGTATGAAATAAA
>NC_134815.1:4724875-4734875 GCF_046742065.1 Oratosquilla oratoria | reverse complement strand
TAGTGTAGGCCTTATGGTCTCTTGCAGTCTCCTTGATTCCTATGTTCGTTATTTGTAAACAAGGGACATGGGGACCCATCGTACTGGAAAAAATAATTTTCTGAATCCAAATGTCACTTGATTGAATTTCCGTACTCTGTGTGTGTGTACTTAACCCTTTATTCTACATGAGAGAGAGAGAGAGAGAGAGAGAGAGAGAGAGAGAGAGAGAGAGAGAGAGAGAGAGGCAAGCCCTTCATCACACCTCTCTTTAACCTCTTCAACGAAAAAGAAAAACACTTTATGCATTTCCTTCTGGCTAGCGGCAGGCGATTCCACGACCATGATTCGGTTTAACGTCGCGAACTCCCTCTATCAGGAGGCTAAGACAATGCCCCTCGCAGAGGACTGTGTGGCGTGGAACCGAATGAACCATGTACTTGGTCCAACTCGCTGGCACCAGGGTTTGAACTGCCGTCGTCTTAACCTCCGTCGCAAGTGGCGACGCTCTAATCCGCTCGGCCAGCGAGGTTCGTGATACTTGAGTTTGAATGGGATTTTAAGCAAAGATGACGTACGGTGTGGACAGAATATGAACTGAATAAAATCGTCCGTTGTTTGGGAAACTACATATGTTGGTAGTTCTTGTCCACCAAACAAGGACAATTAAGTTCCCTTTCTCCATATTCCCACGTACAATCGCAAAATAAATAAATAAAGAAATTAATAAATAATAAATTAATGAATGAGCAAATAAATAAATAAAATAATATAAAATAAATAGATAAATAATAAATCGTTCAAAAGCCATGAGAAATGCTACTCTTGACTGAAGATTTTTGAAACAAGAGGCAACATTCAGTGTTACGATGGTGTCTGTCCCTTTTTTCAAAAATCTTTTGAATTCCGCCGCTGACCTTTCAAAGGAGAACTCTACTCCATCCCATCCTTTGTTGAAACAGGGGCCTAAGTAACACTACTGTTTTCAAAAGACTTTATTCAGAGGCAAGTATTACTGAATTCGATAAGCGAAGTTATTTAGAATTTAGTGACAAGACTTTGTGGGGCGTCTGTATCCAGCCACCTGTGTGGAGAGTCCAATTCCAAATTTCCTTTGTCAGGAAAAAGAACCAAATATCGTCACTGTTTCCAAAAAAAGTTCGTTCAGGGGCAACTATTAATGAGTTCAATGAGCGAAACGTTTTGGAACTCGGTGACAAATCTTCCTAGGATGGCTGTGTCCAGCCACTTGTGTGGAGAGTCCACTTCCACCTTATCCTTTGTCGTAACTATTTCTAAAAAGTTCGTTCAGGGGCAAATATTAATGAGTTCAATGAGCGAAATGTTTTGGAACTCGGTGACAAATTTTCCTAGGATGGCTGTGTCCAGCCAGCCGTACACTCAAGACCCGACAACGTTACCGCGCTTGTAAACAGCTGACAAATCCATTCGCAACTTCTCTTTTGGCGCCTCTCATTACTGGCGCCGCCGTGTCAGGTTTCCACCTTCCTCATGCCAAACTTCGTCGGCTGATTACGAGGTACCGTTCTCGGTACCTCAACAATCCTAATGTTCACGTGAACTGTTCCCTCAGGAGAACTGTCTAGGTCAGGGGTGGGAAACCTTTTTGGGTGTGGGTGCCAAAATCAGCCAAATCTTTGATACAAAAAAATTCTCGTGTGCCAACAGAGTAACATAAATGATAGGCCTACATACGATTATAGGCCCCCTCCTGTCACCTATAAGGACCCGAGTTACTTGACGACACAATAGTGCCAATAGATGCATTACTCTAAACCCAATTTATAAGGGGGCGAAGGATAGGCTGGAGAGGAAGCATACATCTTAATTTGTTTATGTTGTGTTTTGTTTTTGTTTCGACACGACGGTAGTGTGTTTCTTGGTGTGTTTTGTATCATTCCATTTTATTTCTATTTTTATGTATGTAATTTTATTTATGAAAATTTACTAACGCTGGTGGCATGCGCTACGTGACTTTTGTTCCGCGTATTGTTGTGGCATGTCACGGCGTGCAGCCTTTATACCCAATCTTGGGGGACATTTTTTCACATTGCATTGCTTATTTATTTTAATGAGAACTTCTCCTTTTTTGCATGTTTATTATATTGATGGTTTTTATTTTCTTGTTCCAATTTATTTTGTTCGTGACAATGCATGCTACGCTGTGGTACGACCCATCGGCAGCGGGTTGAGTTCTTACAACCTGCACTGTATTTTCTTTATTTTTTCTATTGTAAACTAGGTGATTGTTTTAAAGGAATTATTGCTAATTTTATATTACAGTTTTTTTTGTATTTGTTTCTCATTTATGTTTTTGATATATTCTACCTGCGTTGGATTATAACGGTTACTGGGAAGACCTGTCCCAGTGTACCAAATATCCCCTATTTATGTACATTTCCATTGCTACCACTGTATTACCCTGAAGACGAACCCCGGACATGGTTCGAACCGTTGGAATAAATTGACGAACGTCGAGTCCAGCGTATACTTTCTCCACAAAATATATATATATATATATATATACAGTATATATATATATATTGATGTCGCCTTTTGCAACTGTTGTTCCTCAAGATGCCAAATAAATTCTAACCATTTTCAAGTGTTCGGTCAATCTTGGAATAGTTCATCTAGTGTGTGTGTGTGTGTGTGTGTGTGTGTGTGTGTGTGTGTGTGTGTGTGTGTGTGTGTGTGTGTGTGTGTGTGTGTGTGTGCGTGTGTGTGTGCGTCTGACCCTTAGGCTAAGGTCAAACTGAGACGCAGGCGACACAGGCGACGCAGCACAGAGCAAAGGCAGACTTCCTGTTGCTGAATTGAAGCAAATTTTGAACTTCTCTCTTATTGTATTACCTCAGCATTTCAAGTGAGAGAGAAGTTCAAACTGTACTTCAATTCAGCAACAGGAAATCTGCCTTTGCTCTGTGCTTTGTTGCCTGCATCTCAGTTTGTGCTTAGGCCAACCGTCTTCCTATTAACGAGTATGGTGTCACGACTCTCCTCTTTAATGATGGTCCTTTGGGTATTATTCTGGCTGTCGCCAGAAGATTTTAATCAAACCAAGAAGACACAACAACCGATCTGCTAACTCTTAAAACTATTTGCATCCTCCAGACGAATTTACTCAGTTGAAAATCAACACATTTACTGAGATACACTTGTGAAGGTACGTCAAATAAATCTCACTTTATTTGCAACTTGTAATACTTCACACACACCTCTCCCCTCCCTCTCCCTTCTCCCCCCCTTTTCCTTCTCCTCCTCCTCTCCCCTCTCTCCCTCGTCTCCCCCCTCTTCCCTATCCTCTTCCCTCTCACCCTCCTCTCTCCCCTATCCCCCTCCTCCCCTCCTCTTCCCTACCCCTATCCCCCCTCTCCCTCTCCTCTTACCTATTCCCCTCTCCCCTATCTCCCTCCTCCTCCTCTCCCCTCCCCTCCTCCCCCTCCTTTTCCCTCCCACTCCTCTCCCCTCTCCCCCTCCTCCTCCTCTTCCCTATCCCCCTCTCCCCTCCTCTTCCCTATCTCCCTCCTCCTCTCCCCTATCCCCCGCTCCTCTCCCCTCTCCTTCTTCCCCTACTCTCCCCTACCCCCTCATCTTCCCTCTCCCCCTCCTCCTTGCATCAAACACATCAACTATTATGTTGAAGGGACTAAATCTCCAGAAATTACAGCGCGAATCCTCCTCGTGTCTTGCACGCACAGCATATTTATGACAAAATCACATGTGAAGAATATCTTCATATTGAGCTATAAAAAAAATCACGTGTGGCAGGAATATCTTCGTATTAAGCTATCAAACGTTTACATGTCCTGTACAATCTTTAAGGAGCTCGTAAGTCAGGATTTGTGTACTTAATCGCTAAACATGGCTCTATGCCTCATTACAGATTTCGATCAGGGGGATCCCCAGTCCCTTCAACCAGGTAATGTTTAATGATTATGTTTTACGTCGCGAACTAACCCCCCCCCCGCTATCAGGAGGCTAGGACGGTACCCCTTACAGAGAACTTTATAGCGCAGAATTTAATAAACCATGCCCTTGGTGCAACTCGTTGGTGGGAGGGTTCGAACTGCCGTCACCTCGACCTCTGCCGCAGGCAGCGACGCTCTAACCCGCAGGGCCTAAATAGTTCAGTTGTGGTGTGTTCGTCTTTGACCCCAGCCCATAGCCCCCAAAGCCCCAGGTTCGATTCCTATAGGCTACACGCTCCTGCCACTGCTTGGCTGCCTGTGCATAAAAGGCAATGGTGGCTTCTCCTGCAGTTAAGCAACTCATGGTGTAAGACCCTCCTCTGTATGTACATTCTTATGTTAGAAAATGGCTCCGGGGTGACAAGACGTCTTACACGCTGTTCACACTAGCGGTTTGAACCGCGCGGAAACCGCGACGGTACTTCATAATAAAAAAATAGAAAAAATAAATAAATAAAAAACGCGGTTGTGTGTAAACACCTCCACTAACATACACTGTAACCTGAACCACTGCGGTTCAAACCGCTGGTGTGAACAGGTCCGGATAGGTCTGGGAGCAGAGGCCTAATTCGACGATTCCGGCCTAATTCGACGATTCCGGCCCAAATGACGGCCCGGGGGTGTTAATCCAAAAGCAAATAAAGTGCCGGAATTACCGAGTCCGGGGGGAGGGGGGGGAGGGGGGAAAAGCGCGTCTAATGCCGGGTCCTGGTCCGGGCCGCTGCCCAGATAATGCCCGGTAATGGTGGGTTAATTCTGGGTTAGGCAGGGATGGGGAGGTGTTGGGAAGGAGTGGGGGGGGGGGAGAAAGATAGTATGAATGGAGTAAGCTTGCGGGGGGAAGAGGGAGAGAGGGGAGGGGCAGCGGGAAGAGGAGGGGGAGAGGAGGAGGGGAAGAGTAGAGAGGAGGGGAGAGGAAAGGGAGAGAGGAGACGAGGGGAGAGGAAAGGGAGAGAGGAGATGAGGGGAGAGGAGAGGAGGAGAGAGGAAAGGGAGAGAGGAGATGAGGGGAGAGGAGGGTGAAAGGGGAGAGGAGGGTGAAAGGGGAGAGGAAAGTGAGAGGGGGAGAGGTGAGAGGGGAGAGGGGGGAGAGGGGACAGAAGGGAAGGGGGGACAGGAGGGAAGAGGGGAGAGGAGGGAGAGGGGGAGAGAGGGGAGAGAGGGGAGAGGGGGAGAGAGGGGAGAGGGAGAGAGAGAGAGGAGGGGAGAGGAGAGAGAGAGAGAGAGAGAGAGAGGAGAGGAGAGGAGGAGAGAGGAGAGAGAGGGGAGGAGAGAGAGGGAGAGGAGGAGAGAGGGGAGAGGAGGGAGAGAGGGGAGAGGAGAGTGAGAGGGGGAGAGGAATGAGTGAGAGGGGGAGAGGAAAGGGGACAGAAGGGAGAGGGGAGAGGAGGGAGAGAGGGGAGAGGAGGGAGAGAGGGGAGAGGAGGGAGAGAGGGGAGAGGAGGGAGAGAGGGAAGAGGAGGGAGAGGAGGGAGAGAGGGGAGAGGAGGGAGAGAGGGGAGAGAAGGGGAGAGAGAAGAGGAGGGGAGAGGGAAGACGAGTGGGAGAGGGACGAGGAGAGGGGAGATAGGTGGCAACGGAAATGAAACTGCCTAATGTAAGCCTTATGGTCTCTTGCAGTCTCCACAATTGTTACGTTCTTATGCAAAAGATAGAGTTATACAACTTTATTGTTTCAGATTTCCCTCCTGGCTAATACAGGACGATTTTATTCAGTTGAGGGAACGCCAAGCTCAAAATGTGATATCATGGTGAAAAGGATCATGTGAATGGGATAGAGGAGGGTATATAGAAATTATACACACACACTGAATGGTCCCCAGTGCACAGATATTAATCTTTTTTGGTTTAAGTCACTGTTCACTTGTTACGTCTGAGCTGGGTTCGAGTCCTTGGCTTCACTACGTATCAGTTTCCGCATATGTCTCCGTCGAGCTCCTTGTCAGTCTCGATCGTGATAACATGAAATTAAAGTGAAAAAATTAATGTGGTTAAATAAGATTAATAGAAATTATATTGGGATGTCAGGATAGACGAAATAGCAGTTCTATATTTCTTGGGAGCTCATATAGCAGCAAATGAAGGAATCATCTAGGAGGTAAAGAAGGGTGGACGGAAGACTCTGGAATGTCTTGCAGTTGAAAAATAATGATAATAAAATTGATAAAGTTAAATAGATAAATAAATAGGTAAATAAATAAAATAATGGAGAAATATTGTTGTTGTTGTTGTTGTTGTTGTTGTTGATGTTGTCAATGTTGTTGCTGGTGGTGATGTTGTCGATGTTGCATCTGTTGTTGTTAGATGTTGATGTTGCATATGTTGATGTTGCATCTGTTGATGTTGATGTTATTGTGATGTTGCATCTGTTGATGTTATTGCTGTTGATGTTGCATATGTTGATGATGTTGATGTTATTGTTGTTGATGTTGCATCTGTTGATGTTATTGAAATTTGCATCTGTTGATGTTGTTGCTGTTTAAACTTCGGCGTTGATGAGACGGAAGGGGTGTAAAGAGTGATGGAGGGGAGTGAAGAAATGGATGGGAATAGGTACGTGCCTCTGAGTTGGCTACCTCCCTTATAAGGGGGAAAAATCTCTTGGTATATAGATAGACAGCTACAGAAGAAGCTTCTCGGCCACTGCCAGAAGTCCTCCGCCCCTTATATGTTGTGATCATGTCTCTGTGATGGGAGCTGAATCGGGAACCGTGATGTACGGTACAGAACTGTGGACGTCTCCGGTTACCTGCTGAGGAGGTCAAGGTACGGAAACTGATCATGTGAGGTGTTTGTGCGGTGAAACAATGATAGCTGAGGCACGGAATAAACAAATAAACAAATATAGATAAATGAATAAATGATGAAATGGAGAAATAAATAATGAAATAGATCAATAAAAACAGAGAAATGTTTAAATAAATGAATAAATAATGAAATAGATAAATAAATAAATAGATAAATAAATAAAACAGATAAATGCATAAATGAATAAATAAATGAACAAGTGAATAAACGAATAAATAGATATATAAGACAGAAGGTATAAAAGAATGTACAAAAATGACACTGCTGAAGTAGTTTTGATATGTAAAGAGAACCGAAGAAAGGGAGTCTAGTAACGACCTCTAACTATAAAATAGAGTGTAAGATCAGCAGGGAGACTAAACTCGGAGAGCGCTTGGAGTGGAAGGGAACTGACATGGGGAGGCGAACATACCGGGGCAGGATAGTAGACGGGGAGAACATACTACAGTGAAAATTGATTTGACAGTGGTTATTGTAGTAACAATACAAGAATCTGAAGTGACAAAAAATACATGATAACAACCAAGTAAGGAAACCCCATGTGTAGAAAGATACTACTACTAAAAATAATAGTAAAAATAATATAATCAATAATAATAATAATAATAATAATAATAATAATAATAATAATAATAATAATAATAATAATAATAATAATAATAATAATAATCATGATAATAATAATAATAATAATAATAATAATAATAATAATGATAATAATAATAATAATAATAATCATGATAATAATAACATATGAAATGGAAATAGAATAAAAAAAAATGTGACTTGAAAATTTATGTAGTGGCGATCCCAAACAGCATTTCATAATCAGGTGGGAGATGGCGAGTCGCTGATTTCCGACACAGTTGTGTCTGACGGGCGTCAGTAAATGTGAAAAACGTACGAGGAAGTCGCGATCCTAATCTGTTAGCAGTTTACCGTTGTGAAAAAGACAAAAAAAAAAAAATGAAGAAAAAGAAAAACCAGAGAAGAGGAAGATAAAAAAAAGAAGAAGAAGAAGAGAAAAAACAAGAGGAGGGAGTGGCTCGCTTCCTCAAGACATTCTTTCTTCTGGGAACCTGTCTCTTTCCTCAGCCAGATTATAATGAATTAGCATGTCCTTTTCTCTCTTCTTTAAGGAAATATGATAATTATGCGGACACTTTCTTTTATGAATTTTAGCACAACAAAACATTGAGTGATATACATACACACATATAAACAATACAAACGCGCGCACACACACACACACACACACACACACACACACACACATATATCATATATATTTATATATATATATATATATATATATATATATATATATATATATAAATGCATACACCAAAAGGCTTTTTCCCCCTTATAAGTGAGCTGGCCAGCCAAGTCAGACACCCACCCATCCCTCATCCATTATCCAACAACCATTTTTTCCTTTGATCTTATCTCCTTGAGGATGAAAGACCATCCCTGTCTCCTGCCCACTGCCCGGGTCAGAAGTAATGCAGCAAGACACAGCACATCCACAGCAGGACCCGTGAGCCGAAGTTAGTTTACCCCCACCGCTTCCCCTACATGGCGACCCTTCCCCCACGTTAATTTATCATCCATTCACAACCCCTCTCCATTCATACTTATCCCTTGCCTTCTCTCTTTCTTGCCTAACAGGCATTCCCCTTTTAATCGAGGATTCCTTTACTACATCTATCCATTTCACTCTCGGTCGTTTCCTCATTTTCACTTCATCCACCTCTGCTTTCCACGCTCTTTTCGATAGTGTTTCTTCACTTATTATTCCCGTGTGCCAAACCAAACCACCCAAGTATTCTTTCATCAACTCTATCTGTCAGTTCTTCTCCAATCCCAATCTCCGCCTCACCTCCTCATTCTTCACTCTATCTATCCTCGTGACACCCATCATACCTCTCAAACATTTCACCCTAAACACTTTTAGATTCCTCTTTCTGACTACCTTAAATTCCAAATCTCTGCCCCCGACACACCGTGTTTTGCGGGGTTTATCACATCCTCTTTGAAACACGCCCATTCTTTTTCTACTGTTTCCCCTATATCCCTCACCACGTCTTACACTTCTCTTAGCTTCTGGGATTCTTTTTCTTCATCCTTCTCGTTCAATTTGTTTACTCTTAGCACTTCTCTACATCACTCCCTTTTCCTTTTTCTCCACTTCTCCATTATCAATTTCTCATCAACTAAAAAAAAAAAATCACCAACATTCCCCACCTCTTTCCGCTGAAGACAAAAACGTACAGAACTCTTCCAGTCCTCCCTTTGGGTAACACTTCATGGTCCTCTTAACCACTTTTTTATTTGTGCACTTATTCTTGGCTCTTTTCTTAAGAAGTGTGTGTCCTATCATCAACTCCCTTTGTAAGCAAACAACAAAAACCCTTCTCTCAACTCTCAAATCACCGATATGTACATAATTCCTAGCCTCAGAAACTTTCACAACAGTTATAAAATTGTTAGAGAAGAAGAGGAACGGCGTACAGCTCAGCCAGGTTAGCAAGCGGGATCCTAGGTCAATGCCTAGATTATTGGCCAACCTCGACCAATCACGCTCCTCCTTTTCTCCCATTCTGTACCTTAGTTCCGTATATAAACTGTTCCCTTTTTTGCCTGTACCAATAATAATAATAATATCGCATGTAGCCCATTAACTGACAGGCTACAAGAATATACAAACAACTCAAACCCAACCTGGGGTAAATCAGGAGTTCTCATGCCTTACCTGGGGCTAATCCGAAACGCCCTCTACACGCGGGAAGTGAAATCAACTCACTTCCCGTAAGTTACACACACACACCTCACGAACATAGCCACGTCCCACGCACAAACATCTACACTTACTTTTTCTTCGACTAAAATTCGCTTCCTTTTTAACTTTCTCTTATACTACACCTTCTCATTTCAGTTTACCTCCCACTAAAGATTTTTCCGTTTTTCCACATTTCTCTCCAACTACACCTCCTACCATTTTCTGAACTTCTGGTGATATAACCTGCTCTTCCTCCCGGCATTGACGCCGCCGTCCAAGCTCCAGTCCAGTTCTCCCGAGCCCACGACCACCAACAAGTCCCAAATCGCTCGCAAATCGCCCGGTGGCAATAGCACTCTATTATACGCTACTGTCTTTTCATTTTCTTACAAACATTCTTCCCCTCCCACAAAAAACGATCCCGCGCAAGCGAGGTGGTCTT
>NC_134815.1:4715223-4724375 GCF_046742065.1 Oratosquilla oratoria | reverse complement strand
TGTATATAAAGTAGTAGATGGAATTCTGATTGCTTTGGAATAGTACAAAAATCTAGTGTATATTTGTCGCGCCAATAAGCCCTTATTCTGTTTTTTTTTTTTTTTTTTTTCTTTTTTTACCTGCGGCCCGTCACATTTTGTTTCATGGTGTCCATCAGTTTCTGTTCCGTTGGTCTCTGTCACCTGCCTCTCTGTCTACCAACATCTGTCTATCTGTCTGTGGTGTGTGTGTGTGTGCGTTGTTGTGGTGTGTGTTGTGTGTGTGTGTGTGTGTGTGTGTGTGTGTCTATGGGAAAAGCATCAAGTCCTTTGATTCATTTGCCCGCATTTTCTGTCCGAGTAAAGTTTTCTGTCATTTACTGCCCGTAGTTTTCGTCTATGTTCATAACCCGGACAGAATGTTACGGCAGAACCAGAAATGGAAGGACGCGACACCGGACATTAGCTTTAGCAGCCCAACCACCCTATCATCACAAACGGTAAACCTTAAAAAAAAAAAAAAAAAAAAAAAAAAATCACTCATCACTTTCACTTTCACCCCCGAACTCCCTGCCAATCGTACAATCTACCAATCACAACATGGGTCGCTAATCCGTGTACCTGCTAATCACAAAACCGATCACGTAAATTGTCTTATCTATGTCGAGAACAAATTTGAAACCAAGACAAAGACCTTTAAGACGGTGACGCCCCAAACAGGTCCTTTACTACATCAACCTGCCGTCAAGCGATTTTATTCATCTGATGGGGAAGGACCCCCCATTCTGATCCGTGGTCTACGTCGACCGAGACCCTAAGTTTTCATCATAGAAAGACCTTGTACAGATATGAAAATTTAACAGGTTAGTGTGAGGCTTATGGTCTCTTGCAGTCTCCTTGATTCCTATGTTCGTTATTTGTATAAAATACAAGAGGACATGGGGACCCATCGTACTGGAAAAAATAATTTTCTGAATCCCAAATGTCACTTGATTCTTTTTTTTTTTTTTTTTTGGGAAAAAAATTTCCGTACTCTGTGTGTGTGTACTTAAACCCTGTTATTCTACATGAGAGAGTGAGAGAGAGAGAGAGAGGATGAGAGAGAGAGAGAGAGGAGAGAGAGAGAGAAGAGAGAGGCAAGCCCTTTCATCACACCTCTCTTTAACCTCTTCCAACGAAAAAAGAGAAAAACACTTTAATGCAATTTCCTTCTGGCTAGCGGCCAGGCGATTCCACGACCAATGATTCGGTTTTAAACGTCGCGAAACTTCCTCCTATCAGGAGGCTAAGACAATGCCCCCTCGCAGAGGACTGTGATGGCGTGGAACCGAATGAACCATGTTACTTGGGTCCAAACTCGCTGGCACCAGGGTTTGAACTGCCCGTCGTCTTAACCTCCGTCGCAAGTGGCGACGCTCTAATCCGCCTCGGCCAGCGAGGTTCGTGATACTTGAGTTTGAATGGGATTTTAAGCAAAGATGACGTAGGGTGTTGGACCAGGATATGAACTGAATAAAATCGTCCCGTTTGTTTGGGGAAACGTACATATGTTGGTAGTTCTTGTCCACCAAACAAGGACAATTAAGTTTCCCTTTCTCCATATTCCCACGTACAATCGCCAAAATAAATAAATAAAGAAATTAATAAATAATAAAGTAATGAATGAGCAAATAAATAAAATAAAATAATATAAAAATAAATAGATAAATAATAAATCGTTCAAAAGCCATTGAGAAATGCCTTACTCTTGACTGAAGATTTTTGAAACAAGAGGCAACATTCAGTGTTACGATGGTGTCTGTCCCTTTTATCAAAATATCTTTTGAATTCCGCCGTCTGACCTTTCAAGAGGAGAACTCTACTCCATCCCATCCTTTGGTTGAAACAAGGGGCCTAAGTAACACTACTGTTTTCAAAAGACTTTATTCAGAGGCAAAGTATTTACTGAATTCGATAAGCGAAAGTTATTTTAGAATTTAGTGACAAAGGACTTTGTGGGGCGTCTGTATCCAGCCACCTGTGTCGAGAGTCCAATTCCAAATTTCCTTTGTCAGGAGAAAAAGGAAACCAAATATCGTCACTGATTTTCCAAAAAAAGTGCGTTCAGGGGCAACTATTAATGAGTTCAGATGAGCGAAAACGTTTTGGAACTCGATGACAAATCTTCCCTAGGATGGCTGTGTCCAGACCACTTGTGTGGAGAGTCCACTTCCACCTTATCCTTTGTCGGGTAACTATTTCTAAAAAGTTCGTTTCAGGGGCCCAAATATTAATGGAGTTCAATGAGCTAGCGAAATGTTTTTGGAACTCGGTGACAAATTTTCCTAAGGATGGCTATGTCCCAGGCCAGCCGTTACACTCAAGACCCGACAAAACGGTTACCCGCCGCTTGTTAAAACAGCTTGACAAATCCATTCGCAACTTCTCTTTTGGCGCCGCCGTGTCAGGTTTCCACCTTCCTCTATGCCAAACTTCGTCGGCTGATTACGAGGTACCGTTCTCGGTACCTCAACAATCCTAATGTTCACGTGAACTGTTCCCTCAGGAGAACTGTCTAGGTCAGGGGTGGGAAACCTTTTTGGGTGTGGGTGCCAAAATCAGCCAAATCTTTGATACAAAAAAATTCTCGTGTGCCAACAGAGTAACATAAATGATAGGCCTACATACGATTATAGGCCCCCTCCTGTCACCTATAAGGACCCGAGTCCGCCGCCCAGCGCAGGATGCTGTTACCAATGATCATACAAAAGAAGTTGGAGATTTATTACTTATCTCTTTTAAGATGAGCTCTGGGTTTCACGTCCCGGAGAAAAGTCGTTAGTGTGACAGATTCGGCACGCGTGCCAAGGATTGCCCACCCCTGGTCTAGGTTGTCATTCTTCATAATGTATATATATATATATATATATATATATATATATATAATCGATATAATATATATATATATATTATATATATTTATATATACAGTATATATAAAATTTTTATATATATATTGATGTCGCCTTTTGCAACTGTTGTTCCTCAAGATGCCAAATAAATTCTAACCATTTTCAAGTGTTTCGGCTCCAATCTTGGAATAGTTCATCTAGTTTGTGTGTGTGTGTGTGTGTGTGTGTGTGTTGTTGGGTGTGTGTGTGTGTGTGTGTGTGTGTTTGTGGTGGTGTGTGTGTGTGGTGTGTGTTGGGGTGTGTGTGTGCGTGTGTGTGATGCGTCTGACCCTTTGGGCTAAGGTCAAAAACTGTTTGACGCAGGCGGACCACAGGCGAACGCAGCACAGGAGCAAAGTGCAGACTTCCTGTTGCTGAATTGAAGCACACGTCTGACCCTCACTACTCACTTGAAATTCCTCAGCAATTCAAGTGAGAGAGAGAGAAGTTTCAAACTGTACTTCAGTTCAGTAAAAAAAAAAAACAACAGGAAGTCTGCCTTTGCTCTGTGCTGCGTCGCCTGTTGTCCCCTGCGTCTCAGTTTGCGCATTAAGGCCCAACCGTCTTCCTATTTACGAGTATGGTGTCCACGACTCTCCTCTTTTAATGATGGTCCTTTGGGTATTATTCTGGCTTGGTGTCGCCAGCAGATTTTAATCAAACCAAGGAATAGACCCAACAACAGATCTGCTAACTCTTAAAACTATTTGCATCCTCCAGACGAATTTACTCAGTTGAAAATCAACACATTCACTGAGATACACTTGTGAAGGTATACGTCAAATAAATCCAACTTTATTTTGCCAACTAGTAATACTTTTCACACACACCTCTCCCCTCCCTTCTCCCTTCTCCCCCCCTATTCCCTTCTCCTCCTCCTCTCCCCTCTCTCCCTCGTCCCCTCTCCCACCTCTTCCCTATCCTCTTCTCCCCTCTCCCATCTTTCCCCTCTCACCTCCTTCTCTCCCCTATCCCCCTCCTCCCCTCCTCTTCCCTACCCCTCTCCCCCCCCGTCTCCCTCTCCTTCTTACCTATTCCCCTCATCCCCTATCTCCCTCCTCCTCCTCTCCCCCCTCCCCCTCCTTTTCCCTCCACACTGCCCTCTCGCCCTCACCCCCTCCCTCCTCTCTTCTTCCCTATTTTCCCCCTCTCTCCCCTCCTCTTTCCCCTATCTTCCCTCCTCCTCTCCCCTATCCCCCGCTCCTCTCCCCTCTCCTTCTTCCCCTACTACTCTTCCCCTACCCCCTCCTCTTCACCCTCTCCCCCTCCTCCTTGCATCAAAAACACATCAACTATTATGTTGAAGGGACTATAATCTCCAGGAAATATATACAGCGCGAATCCTCCTCGTGTCTTGCACGCACAGCATGATTTATGACAAAATCACATGTGAAGAATATCTTCATAATAAGCTATAAAAAAAATCATCGTTGTGGCAGGAATATCTTCGTATTAAGCTATCAAACGTTTACATGTTCCTGTACAATCTTTAAGGAGCTCGTAAGTCAGGATTTGTGTACTTAATCGCTAAACCATGGCTCTATGCCTCATTTACAGGATTTTCGATCAGGGGATCCCCAGTCCCTTCAACCAGGTAATGTTTAATGATTATGTTTTTACGTCGCGAACTAAACCCCCCCCCCCCGCTATCAGGAAGGCTAGGACGGGTACCCCTTCTGTACAGAGAACTTTATAGCGCAGAATTTAATTAAAACCGATGCCCTTGGTCGCAACTCGTTGGTGGAGAGGGGTTCGAACTGCCGTCACCTCGACCTCTGCCGCAGGCAGCGACGCCTCTAACCCGCAGGGCCTAAATAGTTCAGTTGTGGGTGTGTTGTCGTCTTTGAACCCCAGCACATAGCCCCCAAAGCCCCAGGTTCTGATTCCTATAGGCCTACACGCTCCTGCCACCTGCTTGGCTGCCTGTGCATACAAGGCAATGGTTAAGGTGGCTTCTCCTGCAGTGAGTTAAGCAACTCATGGTGTTGTAAGACCCTCCTCTGTATGTACATTCTTATGTTAGAAAATGGCTCCGGGTGACAAGACGCCTCTTACACGCTGTTCACACTAGCGGTGGTTTCAACCGCGCGGAAACCGCGACGGTACTTTCATAATTAAAAAAATAGAAAAAAATAAATAAATAAATAAATAAAAAAACGCGGTTGTGTGTAAACATCTCCACTTAACATACACTGTAACCTGGAACCACTGCGGTTCAAAACCGCTGGTGTGAACTGGTTCCCGGATAGGTCTGGGAGCAGATGGCCAGTAATTCGACGATTCCGGCTCAAATGACGGCCCGGGTGTGTTAATCCAAAAGCAAAATACACACAAGTGCCGGAATTACCGAGTCCCGGGGGGATGGGGAGGGGGAGGGGGGAAAAGCGCGTCTAATGCCGGGTCCTGGTCCGGGCCGCTGCCAAGATAATGCCCGGTAATGGTGGGTTAATTCTGGGTTAGGCAGGGATGGGGAGGGGTTGGGACGGAGTGGGGGGGGGGGAGAAAGATAGTATGAATGGAGTAAGCTTGCGGGGGGGAAAGAGGGGAGAGAGGGGAGGGGCAGCGGGAAGAGGAGGGGGAGGAGGAAGGAGGAAGAGTAGAGAGGAGGGGAGAGAGGAAAGTGAGAGAGTGAGACGAGGGAGAGGAAAGGGACTGAGAGGAGATGAGGGGGAGAGGAAGAGGGAAAGGGAGAGAGGGAGGAGATTGAGGGGAGAGGGAGGGTGAAAGGGGAGAGGAAAGTGAGAGGGGGAGAGGTGAGAGGGGAGAGGGGGGAGAGGGGACAGAAGGGAAGGGGGGACAGGAGGGAAAGAGGGGACAGGAGGGAAAGAGGGGAGAGGAGGGAAGAGGGGAGAGGAGCGATGAGGGGAGAGGAAGCGAGAAGGGGAGAGGAGCGAGAGGGGAGAGGAGGGAGGAGAGGGGAGATGAGAGGAGGAGAGAGGGAAGACGAGTGGGAGAGGGACGAGGAGAGGGGAGATAGGTTGGCACCGGAAATTAAACTGCCTAATGTAAGCCCTTATGGTCTCTTGCAGGTCTCCACCATTGTTACGTTCTTATGCAAAAGATAGAGTTATTATACAACTTTATTGTTTCAGATTATCCCTCCTGGCTAATACAGGACGATTTTATTCAGTTGAGGGAACGCCAAGCTCAAAATGTGATCTCATGGTGAAAAGGATCATGTGAATGGGATAAGAGGAGGGTATATAGAAATTATACACACCACACTGAATGGTCCCCCAGCGCACTAATATTAATCTTTTTTGGTTTTAAGTCCACTGTTCACTTGTTACGTCTGAGCTGGGGTTCGAGTCCCTTGGCCTTCACATACGTTTTCAGTTTCCGCATATGTCTCCGTCGAGCCTCCTTCGTCAGTCTCGATCGTGATAATCATGAAATTAAAGTGAAATAAAATTAATGTGGTTATATGAGATTAATAGAAATTAATATTGGGGATGTCAGGATAGACGAAATAGCAGTTCTATATTTCTTGGGAGCTTCATATAGCAAGCAAATTGAAGGAATCATCTAGGAGGTAAAGAAGGGTGGACGGAAGACTCTGGAATGTCTTGCAGTTAAAAAATAATGATAATAGAATTAATAAAGTTAAATAGATAAATAAATAGGTAAATAAATAAAATAATGGAGAAATTTTGTTTTTGTTTGGTTGTTGTGTTGTTGTTGATTTTGTCAATGTTGTTGCTGGTGGTGATGTTGTCGATGTTGCATCTGTTGTTGTTAGATGTTGCATATATTGATGTTGCATCTGTTGATGTTGATGTTGATGTTATTGTGATGTTGCATCTGTTGATGTTATTGCTGTTGATGTTGCATATGTTGATGATGTTGATGTTATTGTTGTTGATGTTGCATCTGTTGATGTTGTTGAAATTTGCATCTGTTGATGTTGTTGCTGTTTAACCTTCGGCGTTGATGAGACGGAAGCGGGTTGTAAAGAGTGATGGAGGGCGAGTGAAGAAATGGATGGGAATAAGGTCCGTGCCTCTGAGGTTGGCTACCTCCCTTAATAAGGCGGGAAAAAATATCTGTGGTATATAGATAGACAGCTACAGAAGAAGCTTCTCGGCCACTGCCAGAAGTCCTCCGCCCCTTATATGTTGTGATCATGTCTCTGTATGGGAGTCTGAATCGGGAACCGTGATGTACGGTACAGAACTGTGGACGTCTCCGGTTACCTGCTGAGGAGGTCAAGGTACGGAAACTGATCATGTGAGGTGGTTCGTGCGGTGAAACAATGATAGCTGAGGACACGGAAATAAACAAAATATAAACAACATATAGATAAATGAATAAATTGATGAAATGGAGAAATAAAATAATAGAGAAATAGATAAATAAAAACAGAAAATGTATAAATAAATGAATAAATAATGAAATTAGATAAAGTAAATAAAATTAGATATAATAAATAAAAACAGATAAATGCACAAATGAATAAAGTAAATGAACAAGTGAATAAAAAAAAACGAATAGATAAATAAGACAGAAGGGTATAAAAAAGAATGTAACAAAAATGACACTGCTGAAGTAGTTTTGATATGTAAAGAGAACCGAAAGACAAGGGAGTTTTTTCCTAGTAAACGACCTCTAACAATAAAAAATAGAGTGTAAGATCAGCAGGAGACTAAACTCGGAGAGCGCTTGGAGTGGAAGGGAACTGACATGGGGAGGCGAACTACCGCGCGAGGGCAGGATAGTAGACGGGGTGTAGAAACATACTACAGTGAAAATTGATTTGACAGTGGTTATTGTAGTAACAATACAAGAATCTGAAGTGACAAAAAATACATGATAACAACCAAGTAAGGAAACCCCATGTGTACAGTAGAAAGATACTACTACTAAAAATAATAGTAAAAATAATATAAACATCAATAATAATAATAATAATAATAATAATAATAATAATAATAATGATAATAATAATAATAATAATAATCATGATAATAATAATAATAATAATAACAATAATAATAACAACAATAATAACAATAATAATAATAAATAATAATAATAAATAATAATAATAATAATAATAATAATAATAATAATAATAATAATAATAATAATAATAATAATAATAATAATAATAATAATAATAATCATGATAATAATAACATATGAAATGGAAATAGAATAAAAAAAAATGTGACTTGAAAATTTATGTAGTGGCGATCCCATACAGCATTTCATAATCAGGTGGGAGATGGCGAGTCGCTGATTTCCGACACAGTTGTGTCTGACGGGCGTCAGTAAATGTGAAAAACGTACGAGGAAGTCGCGATCCTAATCTGTTAGCAGTTTACCGTTGTGAAAAAGACAAAAAAAAAAACTGAAGAAAAAGAAAAACCAGAGAAGAGGAAGATAAAAAAAAGAAGAAGAAGAAGAGAAAAAACAAGAGGAGGGAGGGGCTCGCTTCCTCAAGACATTCTTTCTTCTGGGAACCTGTCTCTTTCCTCAGCCAGATTATAATGAATTAGCATGTCCTTTTCTCTCTTCTTTAAGGAAATATGATAATTATGCGGACACTTTCTTTTATGAATTTTAGCACAACAAAACATTGAGTGATATACATACACACATATAAACAATACAAACGCGCGCACACACACACACACACACACACACATATATCATACTTATATATATATATTATATATATATATATATAAATGCATACACCAAAAGGCTTTTTCCCCCTTATAAGTGAGCTGGCCAGCCAAGTCAGACACCCACCCATCCCTCATCCATTATCCAACAACCATTTTTTCCTTTGATCTTATCTCCTTGAGGATGAAGGACCATCCCTGTCTCCTGCCCACTGCCCGGGTCAGAAGTAATGCAGCAAGACACAGCACATCCACAGCAGGACCCGTGAGCCGAAGTTAGTTTACCCCCACCGCTTCCCCTACATGGCGACCCTTCCCCCACGTTAATTTATCATCCATTCACAACCCCTCTCCATTCATACTTATCCCTTGCCTTCTCTCTTTCTTGCCTAACAGGCATTCCCCTTTTAATCGAGGACTCCTTTACTACATCTATCCATTTCACTCTCGGTCGTTTCCTCATTTTCACTTCATCCACCTCTGCTTTCCACGCTCTTTTCGATAGTGTTTCTTCACTTATTATTCCCGTGTGCCAAACCAAACCACCCAAGTATTCTTTCATCAACCCTATCTGTCAGTTCTTCTCCAATCCCAATCTCCGCCTCACCTCCTCATT
>NC_134815.1:4680223-4700223 GCF_046742065.1 Oratosquilla oratoria | reverse complement strand
TCATCTGGCGTCAGTTGGAATGAAATCCTCCTATTCTGTCTACTCTAAAATCCCCAAAAATCCAACGATTACAGGAATGTTCACCTTAGGGAAAGTTCCCCCGTGGTGAAAATCAAACGTGATGAAAGTTCAACGCAAAGCGTTTTGTAAAGGAGGATATGGTAAACATAAGGATTAGTCAACATAGATGCAATATATGAGCGGGTCAAATGTCAAGTGGACTTTTCGTCCACCAAAAAGAGCTCTCCCATATTATTGATTGGCAAAACACAAAAGTTATTACATCATGTCATAACATTGTAGAAAGGAACATAATTGAATCATGTTACATTAAGAATAGTTTTGAAAATAATATGAATTTAAGCTTAGGTTTATATAAGTTAGATAACTTTATTATTAAAAAGATTGTAAATAATTCTTCTGGAATCGGGTAACATTGGACCTTTCCCAGTTACTCCACCACTATGTACATATTTCGACCTTTGGTCATTTTCTGTATTCTTTGTACCCTGATGATGTCTTGAATAGACGAAAACGTTCGCTATTAATTTCTTTTATTTTCCAAGTGGTTCCTGCAAATATATATATATATATATATATATATATATATATGTGTGTGTGTGTGTGTGTGTGTGTGTGTGTGTGTGTGTGTGTGTACACAGTATATTTCAAATCCATAAATGTATATATAGTATTATTATAAAGAAACAATGATATTTTAGTCATACGTTTTAAAACCATGAAAGATAAGAGAAATAAAGAAATTTCCCAAGAATGTATCTACTAATACAAAATAAAAAAAATGCAAAATACAATACCGACAATATAAGCATTTAAACTTTGTGTTAACTATGATCAAGTAATATAATCTTTCCCTCCCTTTTTAGGTGCATCTCCAGTGACTTACTGCTCAATTAACCAGTTAACCAGTTAACCGGCACTAATTCTTTATACATTCCAAATTTTTCCAAATATTGGGATAAGACATCATTTCCTCCGAAAAGGCACTATACCATCCTTACAAAGGAGAACAAAGGTCGGATGCGGAAAAATTACATGATTAAAACGATCATATAAAATAAAAATCATAATAATATAAATAATAATAAATAAAATAAATAATACATAGGTATAGTTAAATGATAAAGAAACGGATAAATAGTAAATAATAATAAACTGACGAATAGATAATAATAAATGGAGCTCAAGCAAATAATTAATAAACAGACAAATAATAACATTTTTAGTTTTTAGTGTTTTATCCAAGGCAGAATTATAAATTACACATTTCACGAGGGAATTTAGGGAGGTGGCGATAACGACTTCTATCTAGTCTCCGTATCCATACATCTTCAGAATATTCAATAACATCTCGAAATTCAGATAGGCAATCTTCATTGTCAAACACAGCTTTGAATGCATCGACTACTCTTTGCACCTGGTCTCTCTATCCATGTATGTTCAGAGTATTTAGAGTATTTACTAACATCTTTACTTTTTTTTCCAGGAGGTGCTAAGATGAGAGGGAGGGTGGAGGGGTGTGGAGTGTATTCAGGGATGGAATGGGTGGGAATGATTTTATGCCTTTTCCTTTTTGGCTACCTCCCTTGTAAGGGGGAAAAAGCCTTGGTATATGTATGTATGTATGTACTAACATCTCGAAATTCAGATAGGAAAACTTCACTGTCACACAGAGCTTTGAATACATTGACTATTCCTTGCACTTGCAAAAAATGCCAAAGCACCCAAAATTCGAAAACTTACATCACTTGTGAGAGAATTCAAAGACTTGTTTTAAATTACAACGAAGATGATTGCATCATTGAATATTTGAGAGGACTAGCTCAATTTTAGTATTCAAACTTTTTATGATACTAGTTAGCACAAAATTGAAATGCTTACAATGTCGGTATGATATTTTGCACTCTTTTATTATGTATTATTAGATACATTCTTAGGAAATTTCTTTATTTCTCTAATTTTTCATGGTTTTAAAACATATGACTAAAATATTTTTTTAATGATACTGCATATATACATTCATGGGTTTGAAATATGCAGTATATATATGGCATTATAATAAACACTATGAATGTATAAAAGCTTGCCATTATTGTTTTTTAAAATACTTATAATATTTCGTTAATTAGTTTTTCTTGTATTATCATATTTTTCTTTATAAAACGCTTTTGCGTTGAATTTTCCTGTCGGTCAATTTTCACCACGAGGAACTTTCCCTAAGGTGAATTGATGGCGACGAATTTTCCCCCGAGGTGAATTGATGGAAGTGAACTTTCCATACACGAAATCCAACATGGAAACTAAAGGGTTCAGTATTGGATTTATTTTTCCTTAGCAGAACCAAATCGTCTATTACTAGCTAGAATAAACTTACAAAACGATGCCATTCCAGGGCAAGTGCCACAGGGAAGATTATAATGGCCTGGCGACAGCCGTAATATACGGATGCAAAAGAACTGAATGAAAGACTGAGGGGCGATAACAACCGCGAAGTCTTCTTCCGGCAAAATAAAACTGGGGAGTCGAAATAATTCGAAATTAAAGATAGGACAAAGAGAGAGAGAGAGAGAGAGAAAGTGAGAGAGAGAGGGGGAGGGAAGAGAGACAAACAGAGAAAGAAAGACAAACATAGGGGAACAGAGAGAGAGAGATATATAGAGTGAGAGAGACAGACAAAAGGAGAGAGAAAGAGAGAGAGAGAGAGGGGGGGGAGAGATACAGAGAAAGAGAGACAAACAGAGAGGAAGAGAGAGAGATTGAGAGAGACAGACAGAGAGAAAGAGAGAGAGAGAGAGGGGGGGGGGAGACAGACAGAGACAAACAGAGGGGAAGAGTGAGAGAGAGAAAGAGAGACAGACAGAGGGAGAGATATCTTCTTTAATCCCTTGGCTACAATGACACTCTTTAATGATTCCATTCTTACTGTACTCAAAAGTAGTAATCTGCTTTGGCCTCAAAAGGGTTAAGCCTACCTCACATAACCCTTCCAACCAACTGACGCCCTTTATAGTATTCAGGTAAAACTCTGTATAGTGAAGCGGGGGGGATAAACCAACTTCAGCTCTCTGGGAGGAGCTTACTCTGGACGAACTTTGCCTCGCTGCACTGTACTTGACCCACGCAGTGTGTGACCAACGATTGCAGGTCGCTGGTTAGGTGAAGGATAGAATAGTCTTTGGTTTTCTTCTTTCTCTACAGAAAAGGATTTGATTGATCGTATCTGTATAGAGAAATCGACTAGAGAAACCGATAGCAAAATTAACGATTTGGACAAAAGTTTTTGGAAATAGCACTGCATATGTGATTACTATAGATTATCTACAAAAACAGAATATACTCGTACATGATACATGACAATTGCTGAAAAGGAATATTATTTACATAATAAATTTATAAGGATATATATATATATATATATATATATATATATATATATATATATTATATATATATAGTATATATAGTATATATATATATTTATATTTATATATATATATATATATATATATATATATATATATATTGCATCAAGTGAAGGGGTGACTTTAACAAATACCGCCGCGCACGGCTTGTCGCTCGCCACAAGTGTAACGGGGGGACAAGCAAACCTTCGCTCCTAAGGTGTTGAAATGGGAGTGGTAGTGTAGGTGGGTCTTACAGTGTCCGTGTCTGCTCGACTTGACTCTCCCGCTTATAAGGAGGATTGAGGCCATTGGTCCATATGATGGAACAGATAATATATGACACCTTGACAAGAAGCTACGAGTCTGTCCTCTCCTGCGGGTCTCCAACTTTCACTCTTGGGGGAGAAAAAAAATATCACCTTGCAGACACATGAACGGTTCCAACTAGCTCTGGTTTGAACGTAGAAGGAGAGACGTGTTGTTAAAACCTCGTTGACGTGGGGCTAGTTTAGTAGCCGCTAGTGCTAGCTGCAAGTTTACTTACCTAACGGCAAGTAGGTGTTCACACTAGGGTAGTTTGGAGGCAAGTTTACTAACTTCCGTTGCCATGGGGCTAGTTTAGCAGCCGCTAATGTTGGTTTGCAAGCAAGTTTACTAACTTTCCGTTGTCATGGAGATAATTTAGCAGTCATTAGTGCTAGCTGCAAGTTCACTTAACTGGTAAGTAAGTGTTGACACTAGGATGGTTTGCAAGCAAGTTTACTAACTTTCCGTTAACATGGGGCTAGTTTAGTAGCCGCCAGTGTTGGCTGCAAGTTAACTTACCCGGCAAGTAAGTGTTGACACTAGGATATTTTGGAGGCAAGTTTACTCACTGTCCGTTGCTATTGGGCAAGTAGAAGAGTAGTTTACACATCACTAGCTACTAAACTAGCCCCGAGTCAACGAGGCTTAATCAGACATTTTGCGTCGGGCAGTTTGCATTGGAATTTAGTGTGATTTCTGTCATAGGCTTCATTTTTCTAAACAAGGTGAATCAACGTGACCCCAAAAAAATAGACAAATGAAATACATAAAAGATACTCAAATAGAAAAATAATTCATTCTTTAAGAAGTTAATAAACAATCATCAAAAAGGTCCATGAAATACCAAATAAATTTCTCCTTTTTCTTCTTTCTTTTGCGCCCCGGAAGCACACGCACACACACGCACAAACACCCACCCACACGCACATACACACACACACATTCCTTTGAGTACTCGACCTGTGTGTATATTGTCTGCCGCCAGACGATTTTATTCATCTAAGGGAGATACCCTGGAACCTGAAGTGCGAATTCCAATGCGCAGCATGGGTGTTGGGGGAAAATGTCCACAATCGGCATCTTCCACAGGAGGAAAAATGTAACCATTTCCCCCACGATCTATTACTAGTAGCTCAGCCTTAATGGTCCACGGCAGGACCGGCATATCCCCTGTAGGACGATACAGCCTCTGTACCTCACCACCACACTGGCTTAATCCAGCTTGGTAAGGTGGTATGGTATGGGGACAAGTGCCGCATGTGAAGTTTCTTTGGTATGTTGGAATGGCCAAGGTTGTGAATGAAAAAAAAAAATAAATAAATAGAAAAGAAAATAAACTTCAGCATTCTCATGTTCCTCCTTCGTCACCAGCACCCCCTACCCCCACCCCTTCCCCCGGGGGACGCCTTCACTGGCCCCGAGGGACAGAGGAGAAGAGAAGCGGACCGTTTCCCACACCGACGGGTGTTCGCCATTATGCCATCAACCAATTAGTATGTCAGGAACAACCCGCAGAAGGCTTGCTCGAACTTGAGACATCCGATGGAGGTGACTTAGAGGTTTAATGGGCTTCAGTAGTTGGGCCTCTCAGCGTTCCCTGGGTGGTGGGCGGGTGGGCGGTGGTAGAAGTGTTCATGACATAGGCTATCGTTGTAGTGTGAATGTGTTCGATTTGGTGCTAATAGTAGTAAGAGATGATGCTAGCCGGCCGAGCGGGTTAGAGCGTCGCTACCTGCGGCGGAGGTCCTGGTGATGGCAGTTCGAGCCCTGCCATCAGTGACTTGGGCCAAGGGCATGGTTCATTAACTTCCACGATACAAAGTCCACCGTAAGGGGCACCGTCCTAGCCTCGTGAGGGTCCATGAGGGGACATGGGGGGTCTTGAGGGGCCATGGGGGGTCTTGAGGGGCCATGGGGGGTCTTGAGGGGCCATGGGGGGTCTTGAGGGGCCATGGGGGGTCTTGAGGGGCCATGGGGGGATAGGGGGTTCATGGGGGGGGATAGGGGGGTCCATGAGGGGCCATGAGGGGATAGTGGGTTCATGATGGGGTCATGGGGGGCCATGGGGGTCATAAGGGGCCATACGGAGGTCATGGGGGCCATGAGGGCTCATGAGGGGATACGGAGGTCATGGTAGGCTATGAGGGGGCCGTGGGGGGCCATAGGGGGTCAATGGGAAGCCATAGGGGGTTCATGGGGGACCATAGGGGGACCATGGGGGGTCATGAGGGGCCATGGAAGGGCCATGAGTGGTCACGGGGGCCATGAAGGGTCATGGGAGTTCATGGGGGACCATAGTGGGTCATACGGGGCCATGGGGGACCATGGAAGGGCCATGAGTGGTCACGGGGGGCCATGAAGGGTCATGGGAGCTCATGGGGGACTATAGGGGGTCATGAGGGGCCATGAGGGACCATGGAAGGGCCATGAGTGGTCACGTGGGGCCATGAAGGGTCATGGGAGTTCATGGGGGATCATAGTGGGTCATACGGGGCCATGGGGGACCATGGAAGGGCCATGATTGGTCACGGGGGGCCATGAAGGGTCATGGGAGCTCATGGGGGACTATAGGGGGTCATGAGGGGCCATGAGGGGCCATGGAAGGGCCATGAGTGGTCACGGGGGGCCATGAAGGGTCATGGGAGTTCATGGGGGACTATAGTGGGTCATACGGGGCCAAGAGGGGCCATGGAAGGGCCATGAGTGGTCACCGGGGGGGCATGAAGAGTCATGGGAGGCCCCAAGGGAACCATGACAAGAATCTAGTGGGCCATGGACTGCTGTTACAAATAATTTTATATTTCTATATAATGCGACATTTAAGCATATCACAAAAATCTATCAAATATAAAATAATTATGATTGTTAACTTTGTAACAAGGCAAAGGGATATATTTCATTATTACTATTATTATTATTAATTATTATTATTATTACTAATATTACTACTAACACTATTATTATTATTATTATTATTATTATTATTATCATTATTATCATTATTGTTGTTATCATTATTATTATTATTGTTGTTGTTGTTATTAACCTTTTTGGGAAGTGTGACTTTGGTAGAAAAACAAATATCGAAATTACATAAAAAAGGGAGGAATGGAAAGAAAAAATGGAGAACCACTTGGGTTTTACAATGTAATACAAACTGTCGCCAGATGATTTTATTCGTCTCAATGGAATAAATATACGAGTGTTCACCCTCTATCACGACTTGAATTTTTTATTCAGGCTGCCGCCAGGTGATTTTATTCAGCTAAGGAAGGCCTCGGTGATTCAAAGAGTTAAGTATGGGGTAATGGGCAGATGTTGGCCCCGGACCTGATGGGTTGAAAGGTCAAACGCGGTTGCCCACACTGCGCGCCGGATACGCGCAGATGAACCGCGCAGGGCGTGGGAGAACGCCTCAGGGTATACGGGCGCGCGCGCACACACACATACATACGCACGCACACACACACGTACATACACATACATGCACATATACACACGTAGACATTCACACGCACACACGTACACACGCACGCACATGCACACATACACATAAGCGCGCGCACACACACACACACACACACGTGCACACACACATAAACACATACACAAATATGCACACACACTAAAAATACACGCACATACACATACACACACGGCTCCACGGTACAGTGGTAGCATTCTCAACTGATACTACAGCGGTCCGAGTTCAAATCCCGCCCAGGGCTGAAATAATTTCAGTATCACTGTGCTGCGAGTCGTTACTCCAACTCTCGTGGGCGGGAAGTTGGGTGTGTGTGTGCGTGTGAGGTCACAGCAGTACTCATAGATCGGTCATATGTCAGCTCTGAGCTCTCTTGCGGGAGGGCAATAGCTGTCGATCACGAGTCCAACACGTAATCCAAGATTATGGTGCATGATGAATCACACACACACACACACACACACACACACACACACACACACACACACACACACAATATATATATATATATATATATTATATACACGAGCGCACACACACATATAAATATATACACAAATATACACGCGCAAAAAACATATACATGCACAAGCATACACGCACATACACACGGATACACACATAAACACATACACAAATACACACACGCACAAAAACATACACAAACACACACGTACACACACACAACTAATTGGTATATTGACAGCATCTCGACTTCTCACACTGGAGTTTCGAATCCGAGCCTTTACAGTCGTAATACTCGTGTTAAAGTATTGAAATTTCGCCTTTCTGATAAAGCTAAACTTTTTTTATTCACTGGGACACGGGCCCGCCGACATTGGACCCCCCCCCCCAAGAAAAGAAAAAAAAATCATCTTTTTATTTTTATTTCCGCCGATCTGCCGACTAGCGGTGGTATAACGATAAAAAATTCTTCTGTTTGTACAAAACATACAAACATTAGTACATCATTGAGTAGCTTGTGTGCTCATCAGGCTGGCCAGTCAGAAGGTATTAAAAAAAAAAAAAAAAAAAAAAAAAAAAAAAAAAAAAAAAAAAAAATCCTCCGACCTGAAAACGTGGCGTCCTAAAAGCTTTATATATATATGTATATATATGTATATACATTATATAAATATATATATATATATTTCTAAACAGAAATGTAGTAGCACATTTGTAAATTACACACAGGAACCCACAGTCGGAGAAAGAATAAACTTCGAATAAAGAAAAATCCTATATTTCGGCTATCAACTGTAGCCCTATTCAGGAAAGTACATAAGATAGAGAACAGAGGGGACTTATAAACTACAGTAAGAAGAGATGTGGACAGTTGACCTCACTCAGGCGCGGGGCAAACTGGGGTGGCGGAGGAGGGAGGAGGTGAGGAGAGGGGAGGATGTAGTGTCCGCATCAACTTGGCTACTGCTGCGCGTGAGATAATGTCAGGTGTCCACTGCCCTTTAGAAATATTAATATTAGGGCATTCCTCAATTAATGCTGATTCGACTATTTTCCTCCTGAAACCGCAGTGGGACTTGAACACTAATCTGGCCTTACCCCAGTCGAAAGAATGATTCTTATTTTTGACATGAAGAAATACAGCCGAATTTTCTTGCCCATACCTAATTGACCTTTTATGTTCTGCCAATCTAGTGTACCGTAAGCCCACCCATTCAGGCAGTTATCTCCACTTTTTTAGCAATCACCCTGACAATGTTAAGAAAAGTGTTGCCTCTGGCCTTTTCTTGAGGGCTTTCAGGATTTGCAGTCCTCAACTTCTGGACCATGAGATTGAGGTGATCAAATGTCAACTTGAGAAGTTGGCTTATCCACCTTGGTTTCTGAATCAAGCCCTCAGTAAGGCTAGGACCAACCATTTTAAAACTTCCGTCCCCTCAAGTTTTCACCGCTCCTTTAAGGACATTTTAAAAATTCCATTTAATAATACCATCAGTTCTTCTACTAAATTGTTTCCTCATGAACGTCTCACTATTGCCTATCACTATCCTAACACCGTGCGTAAGCAAATTGTGAACGTTCAACAAAAACCGAAGGAAGTTGAGTCACCTGGTGTTTATTGTTTGCCCTGCAAAGATTGTGATTTGGTTTACTTGGGTCAAACCGGGAGAGACCTGAACACTAGATTGGCAGAACATAAAAGGTCAATTAGGTATGGGCAAGAAAATTCGGCTGTATTTCTTCATGTCAAAAATAAGAATCATTCTTTCGACTGGGGTAAGGCCAGATTAGTGTTCAAGTCCCACTGCGGTTTCAGGAGGAAAATAGTCGAATCAGCATTAATTGAGGAATGCCCTAATATTAATATTTCTAAAGGGCAGTGGACACCTGACATTATCTCACGCGCAGCAGTAGCCAAGTTGATGCGGACACTACATCCTCCCCTCTCCTCACCTCCTCCCTCCTCCGCCACCCCAGTTTGCCCCGCGCCTGAGTGAGGTCAACTGTCCACATCTCTTCTTACTGTAGTTTATAAGTCCCCTCTGTTCTCTATCTTATGTACTTTCCTGAAGAGGGCTACAGTTGATAGCCGAAATATAGGATTTTTCTTTATTCGAAGTTCATTCTTTCTCCGACTGTGGGTTCCTGTGTGTAATATATATATATATATATATATATATATATATATATATATATATATACATATATATATATATATATATATATACATATATATATATATATATATATATATATTATACATATATATACTATATATATATATATATACGTATACATATATATACTATATATATATATATACGTATACATATATATATATATATATATATTATATATATATATATACGTATACATATGTATAATATATATATATACGTATACATATATATATACGTAATATACATATATATATATATATATATATATATATATATATATATATATATACTTTTTTTTTTTTTTTTTTTTTTTTTTTTTTAATTTGTCCTCCGCCCTAAGGGGAAGGGTCCATGGTTTCCGTAACGCAACGAATAAAAAAAATCTGGCTTAAGTAAAAACGAAAATAATTAAAGAAACAATCGCAGATTAAAAAGAATTATTTTTTAAGAATAGAGAAACATAAAAATGGAGGAGATTGAAAGAGAACATAAGGCCTACACTAGGCAGTTTCAAGTTCATTACCACCTATCATTCCTATCCATAAAGTTATCTAACCTAAAGCAACCAATAGTTTCAGCGCTCACTATATTGTTACTAAGCCTATTTCATTCGTTAACCACTCTATTGGTAAACCAATTATTGTCCATTTCCTTCTTAAAACTAAATTTGTCCAATTCAAACCCATTACTACGGGCCCTACCATGTTGCCTTAATATGATGACCTTGCCTGCATCACCTTTGTTAAAGCCCTCGACCCATTTGAATACCCCTATTAGATCACCCCCGCACTCTATATCTTTCCAATGAGTGTAACCTAAGGTGTGTAAAGGTGGCAGCATACTAGGTATTTCTCGCTAGCATGCTACTTGCTTTTGTTGCTTCGTCTGAGTAGAAACTACATCGGTTAAGATTTCTTTGTTTTTCAAATTCCAAAATGTCAATTTATTCTTATTGAGAAGCTGAATGATGAACTAAGAAAGGTTCAACTTAAAATACGAATGTTAGACACCTTGTCGAAGTCCTTGGGGACTGTATACTGAAGATATTTGAAATATGATTTCTAACGTTAATTTAAAGGTCACAGAAACTCATTAGGTCCGGGGTTGGCGGTGTTTTGTAATTCAGGGCTTCTCAACCTTTCTTATGGAATGCTGTTCCTCATCTTCTTAAGAGATCACATCAACACTAAAAATAATCATTGGGTATCCACTAACTACCAGGGCTGGGGAGTCGGAGTCCGAGTCGGAGTCGGAAGCATTTACGGTGTCGCTGGAGTCAGAGTCAAAGTCAGTAAAAATATACCGACTCCGACTCCAGTTAAATTTACATTTTATAAGGCCTTCGTTTAGTCTGTAGAGTTATGCAGTGCACACTCCTTATAAGTAGATTATATAAAAAAATAATTTTATAAAATGTAATAAATCTTATCGTCATATCTTCGTGGTCATTCCACTAAACCCCCAAAACGTCCTTATGCAACGCTGGCTTTCAAATTTATACATAGACCGATAAACATCCAAAGTATTACTTGAATAAATTAAACACCTCCATTTTTCACCTTCTGTTGACACACAGTCACAGGAGCTGTAATATTCCTGTCGAGTTCCATATGCATCGTTTCCATCACTCCATCAGTTTGGTAGTTTCTCCCGCTGCTGTGTTGCCAAACAGTAGGATAATTATGATTTCAACTGTAGACTAACGCAATAATATTATCTCTTCACTCCTTTCCCCTTCTTTTTCCCCTCTATACTTTTTAACACTGAATTATTGAAATAAGGATATTTAAAATTGAAAACAAAGTTTCACGTTTCAAACAAGTTCAGCTGTATCTTGTTTTGTACTCATATCGATAAGATCGGTTCCAGAACCAGAGTAATGTCCATCGCAATAATCGCATAGCAGTACCAATATGTAGTTAAACCAAGAGGTACTTGTGTCAGTAATTTCAGTACATTAAGACAAAAGAAGGTAGGAAAACATATGAAGTATAATGATACCCAAAAAGTATGTATGATACATATACCTTTCAGTATCATACATGTTCAGCCGTAACACTCGACCTTGTACCGTACTCGTATCAATGAGGTTTATTTTCTCTATATTTACTATTTCCTTTCAAGAAATTTGCCTAAACTTCTTTTATAAAGTATTTTCATTTATTTTTATTTTGTATTTGCAAAACTATGTAAAAAATCTTACATTATATATTTACAAAGGTTATATTTCAACTTTTGTTATAAAAAAGTTTTTTTTTTAATGTACTTATCACTTATTTGCAAAGATATATATTATGCCAAATGTCTTACATTATAGAATCTTTTTTTTTACTGAATTTTCTTCAATATCCTTTCAAAAATGTTGTCTCTACTTCAGTTATAACGTATTAATGAAGAGGTCAAATATAGGAAAGCCACACTACAACATATATATTTATTCTTTGATATAAACCAGTTATAATGATATAAGTCTACTCAAGATTGGAGCGTATGTGTGTTGCATAGGCTTTATAAAATATGTAGGCCATAATCTGTTAATTACATGAAGAGGAGTCGGAGTCGGAGTTGGAGTCGGAGTCGGTGGTGCCAAAAATAGAGGAGTCGGAGTCGGAGTCTGAGCCTGAGTAGGAGGTTTTGTGTTCCGACTCCCCAGCCCTGCTAACTACCACTATATTTTGGTCTATGGGCCCCCTTGTGGACCTATGTAGCCCACTAGGGGGGGGGAGGGGCACAGAAACCTACCAAGGGTTCCATAGGAGCGGGAAATTCAACGTTATTTTCTATTCCGTAAATACACACACGGATTTCTTCAATTTTATTTTTGTGTCATGTTTGTACAATGGAAACAATCTGGTAATTAACACGAACTCCTGTAAAAAAAATTCTCACATATAATTGCAAAATGACTATGCCTTATGTAATCCCGTATTAAGGGCTCCCCTGTATGTATTAAAGGGTCCAGAAAGCTTGAAAGGCTGGCAATCACAGCATTATGGGGCCGATGGACCACAACATATGGAGCGCTACCGGAGACTATGGATCAAACTTTTAAAGAGTTTGTGAAAATGTATTTCTCACATTAATGACCCATTTTAATAATACATTAAAATATGGGTCTTTGAAATTATGTAGTGAGGCAACCCCTCACTAATGCTTTAGCAAAGTCTAAGAAACCAGCTCAAAAACAATGAGGAAGATGAAAATTTCTAACAACAAAAAATTCAGCGTAAAAATATATATATATAAAATAATGATAAATAAACAAATAAATAAAATAGAATAAGAAAAGTAGTAAATATTACTTAAACCATTATTTTTTTGTAATTTGATAAATAAATTTATGAAGAAGTAGATAATTAGATACATAAATACATAGATTAATTAATATACTTATAAATAAGTGAAATAACAAATGTATAGAAACAATAAAAACAATAAATAGAAAAAATATGTGAATGAGTAAATTGATAATCAAATAAAGAAACGCGAAGATACACAAACAAACAATAAATGAATATTTAAAATGCAAAACAAAAAACAAAAAACAGTAAAACTTGCCATTCATCGAGGATGGCGAGGCAAAGGCATCTGCATACATGCATGATAATGGAGTACGAAACAAGCGCGCCAAGTAACAAGGACAACAACTTCCACGGCTGACCGGGGGCAACGGTAGCCCCCCCCCCCAACGCCATTTAACCCCCCTCCCCAACGTGCCACCATCTACCCCTTCCCCACCACCACTAACATTACCACCATCAACATGCCACTAAATGTATGATTACTTTCACCACTGTCCCTATTACAATCACTACCATCATCACTATTGCAATCACCACTTTCACCACCATCACCATTACAACCACCACCGACACCAACGCCACAGGCAGCAGCATCACTATCACCAACACCATCAACGTCACCGACATCAATTGTATCAGCACTTTCACCACCATCATTGCTTCTATCACCACCGACACCAACGCCACAGACAGTATCATCACTATCACCAACACCATCGACATAAATTGTATCACCACTTTCACCACCACCATTGCTTCTATCACCACCACCTCCATCTACCCCAAGAACAATAACAGTAAAACAAGGAGTTCACGACCATCTGTTCTTGCAACGCTGACCACTGGCACCATATTGGGATTCGGGGTCGGCCACGACAACAGCAAGAGTACCAGAAGGAGTTCGGGTCTTTAAACACACAGTGGCTTTCTCTATATATTCTATTCTGACCTCAGCACAATGGCTTTGTTCATACAAGGGTCGAATCCCATTCAGGGTGAGTGGGGTGGGTGGGTGGTCTCCTTCCTTTAATAAGATCGTCCCTTTAATCCGATGTCACACTATCCGGCGCTGCCGGTGCGGTTTCTTGATGGCCGGACTCCCTTATGAGTCATTAGACTCTAAAGGTTTTACGAGAGTGTCTGAACCAGGGGGAGATGGTGGTCGTAATATCAAGTTCAGGTCTATGTCGCCAGGTGATTTTATTAAGCCAAATGAACTTGTCCATCACCTGGTCGCATCCGGCGCTGCCGTATAGTGTGACACCAGACTTTATATTTAACTTGGAAGTGGGTAGAAACAACTTCAGTAGCCGTGTAGTTAATGAATGGAATAACCTTCCTGCAGAGGCAGTGCAATGTAGATCAGTTCGAAGCTTTAAGATTCGTTTAGATAAGCACCTAAGCAAAATGCTGTAATGCCTGCCATTTATTTCATATTAGTTGTTTATTTGTTTATTGTCTGTTTATTATTATTTACTTGATTATCATTTATTATTAATCTATCAATTTATTATTATTTACTATTTACCTGTTTATTATTCAACTTTACCTTTTTATTTATTTCATTATTATTTATATAATTTCTATTTACTTATTTATTTATTCATAATTTTTTTCGCATCCGACCTAGTTATGGACCAAAAGGTCTCCTCTCGGCATGCTTCTCTTTTGTAATCCTTTGTAACAAATACTCATAGCCTGAAAATGTACTCCTGCATAGATGATAGATCTTACGCTTAGAGGAAATAGATTTCATATTTGCTTATCATGGCGTTTGGTCTCGGTACCCCAAAAGTTTCTTTTAAGAATTCGGCCCCTCGTTACCTCGCCTCGCTTAATGTGGAGTCTGTTCCTACATACGCCGTCTGACGCTAGCCTGAATGAAATATATAAAGTTTGCCAACGGTGAAATTAGATTTCGTTAATCCCACAGACTTGGATTTCATGATATGCTCTTGCTGCCTTAAACGATTTCATTAAGCTTTCAAGCACTAAGCGGAGCGCGATCTTGGGGTTACGTCGTTGCGAGCACTCGACGCTAACGGCTATAAAACACAGATACACAGATACACACACACGCATACACACACACACACTCACACACATAGACATACACAAGCACACACAGGCACACACAAAGACATACATACACAAGACACACAAAGACACAAACACACACAGACATACACACATACACACAAACACATAAACAGACATACACAAAGACACAAACACACACACACACATACGCACATACTTAAAGACACAAACACACACACAGACATACACTCATACTTAAAAACACAGACACACACAAACAAATACACATACACAGACACACAGGCACAAACACACATACACACACACATACACAAACGCGCACACACACACATATACCACACAGATTCCGACGCACAAGGGCAGAAGAGGCCGACAAGCGAGCCTCAATGAAAAAGGAAAAATAAAAAATAAAAAAATAATAATTACCTAACCAGCCAAACAAATAAAACGGGGCAAGTGTGCGTTCTAAATTAGTGGATGAGGAGTTTAAGGAAGAGGAGGTAGAAATTAAAAAGGAGGAGGAGGAGGAGGAAGAATAGTAGGAGTAGGAGATCAGGAGAAGGGAGAGGGGTGGTTTAAAAAAGGGAAAAAGGAAGAGGAGGAAGCACAGAAACAGCAGTAGGAAAAAAGAAGACGAGGAAGAAGAGGAGGAGGAAGAGGAGGAAGAGGAGGAGGAGGAATAGGAGGAGGATGAGGAGAAGGAGGAAGAGGAGGAGGTGGAGTAAGAGGAACAGGAGAAGGGATTGAGTAGTTAAAAAAATGAAGAGTGGAAAAACGAAAAGGAAGAGAAGTAGTAACAACAGCAGTAGTAGAAAGAGGACGGAGAGGAGAAGGAGTAAGGAGGAGAAGGAGGAAGATGAAGAGGAGGAGATGGAGGAGGAAGATGAGGAGGAGGAGATGGAGGAGGAAAATGAGGAGGAGGAGATGCAGGAGGAAGAGGAGGAAGAGGAGGGAAAGAGAAAGAGAAGAGGAGGGAAAGAGAAAGAGAAGAGGAGGGGAAAGAGAAGAGGAGGAAGAGGAGGAAGAGGAGGAAGGGAAAGAGAAGAGGAGGAAGAGGAGGAAGGGAAAGAGAAGAGGAGGAGGAGGAAGAGGAGGAAGAGGAAGAAGAGGAGGAGGAAGAAGAGGAAGAATAGGAGGACACAGGCTCTCCGAAGAGGCCTCAGGTGATCCTTCTTCTTCTTCGTGTTGCAAAGTTGTGAGGAAGTGAGCGAAGGAACGCTGAGCCTCGAGTCTCCAGATGCAACGACCGACCGGGCGCAGCGGAACTCATCCTGCATTACAATGGGAGAGGACACGGGGACCGGTCCCCGGCCGAGACAAGGAGGATCCGAGACTGTTCATATAAGCATAGTGAAAAAAAAAACAAGAGAAAGAAGAGAGAGAGAGAGAGAGAGAGAGAGAGAGAGAGAGAGAGAGAGAGAGAGAGAGAGAGAGAGAGAGAGGGAGAGAGAGAGGAGAGAGAGAGAGAGAGAGAGAGAGAGAGAGAGAGAGAGAGAGAGAGAGAAGGGCGGGGACTAGACACAGGACCCACCCGCGGGGCGTAGGATGCAACATGTGGACTACGGGATAATTAATGTGTTCCATTTGTACGCATCCCCATGCGATCCTTAACAGAAAACTCGTACGAGGTTCCGACCTCAAATCTTTTAAGTATTCAATACTCTAGGAACTTCAGGGGCACCACTACGGACCAGAGTCACGTAGCAGTCTGATTGGAGACTTCATTTCCAATCAAAAAGGAGTGGTGGTCATTTTTAGAAAATGTTCTCCTTCCGCTCTGGAGCCAACCTATTTCAATCTCTCCCGCACCGTCTCTACGACCCGGTTTCTTTGGTGTGGTACTGCAACCGAGAACTGGAATGCTGGTTGTTCCAGATGTAAAAAATAAATAAATGAATAAAAATAATAATAATAAATAAATAAATAAGTAAATACGAGTAAAAAGTAGCAAGTAGCGACGCTCTAACCCGCACGGCCAGCGAGGGTCCTATGATTAGATGAAGTTGGTTAAATACAAAACTATCAAGATGCCAACTTTTCACAGCAAAAGTCAAGAAGAAACAAGACTTCTGTTGCCCATTGTACTATTGTGGTCATCCAAACCTGACCCACTGTTTACCAAAACTATACATCTCTCGATGTTGTATCTAATGTATTTCTATACATAGCAGTTCCCTTTGTGTGAACTATGTTGCAAACCCAACAGCATCGGGTGAGGTACTTATCGGACACTCCTACACGTACAGTCGCTCCACAAAGTACCGTTCGGATTGATAACGAAGAAATGTGAAACACCGAACGAAAGACAATGAAATATGTTCGATGGTTCTGTACCAGATATCCGTGCGTGAGTTGTATTTCTTCATACATTATCAGGATATTTTCCCCCTACAGTGGATACCATGTCGAACTCATGAGCAGCTGGTCGTGAGTTCTATTCCTAGGACCCGCTGCGGGCTATGTCGTGTTGGTTTCCGATAGTCCTGGCCAGGCGGGGAGACAACCCAACGTTGGGAGAGAAAAAAAAAAAAAAAAAAAAAAAAAATTATATATATATATATATATATATATATATATATATATATATATATATATATATATATATCACTGTCCAGTAATGTCGTTACACATTAGCAATTGCACTAAGAACCCACTATTATTTGGATTTAAGAAAAGAAGAAAATGACGGATTTCCGTATATTTCGATCACTTGCTGTGATCCTCTTCACGCGGTGGGGTTTTATGTCCTGCAGAAGTACCGGTACTTCTGCAGGACATAAAACCCCACGGAATGTTCTGGTATAGATATGTAGATGACATCTTCACGATTTGGGATGAAGAGTGGGGTTCATTTAATGACTTCTTCAATAGACTTAACCACCTTACTCCTAACATTAAATTTAAAGTGGAATGGGAAGTGGATAACAGATTACCATTTTTGGACATCTTAGTCATGAGACATCATCATCTTCTTTCTTTCACAGTGTACAGAAAACCCACACATACTGGGAGTTATGTACACTTCTACAGCAACCATCCTGATAGTATCAAATATAGCGTTGCTTCGGGTCTTTTTCTTAGGGCACTAAGATTATGTAGCCCATCTTATTTAGATTCAGAGATTTCCATCATCAAAACTCAGTTGAAAAGATTAGGGTACCCAGACTGGTTTACAAACAAAGCCTTAAGCAAAGCCAAAACCAGTTATTATAAATCCACTTCCCATCCATCTCAATATCAAAAATGGAACAAACACTGCCTAAAACTTCCTTTTAACCAATCCATCAATAATTTCTCTCAAATGTTGCCAAAAGATAACGTAAATATTATTTTTAGTTATCCCAACAATCTTTTCAGAAAAGTAGTTAACGTTCATCACAGACCAACACAAGACATAAATCCCGGAGTTTACAAATTACCCTGCTCAGATTGTGATGAAGTGTACTGGGGACAAACGGGCAGAGAATTAAAAACGAGAATTAAAGAACATAAAAACTCAGTTAAATATGCTCAACATAACTCCGCGGTATTTCAACACGTAGCCAACAACAATCACAGAATAAATTGGGATGAGGCAAAAACCATTTTCAAATCCAAATGTAGTTACAAAAGGAAAATAATTGAATCTTCCTTAATAAAACAATTCCCGAATTTTAACATCTCAAAAGGCCAATGGTCACCAGATTACATAACCACCTTGGCAGTTCATAAATTATTTCCCCATATTGTAAAAGCGGATGATTTACCACATAACCCGCACAACAATATAGATGCCACATGAGTTGACTTGTCCATGTTCCCTAACTTTACCTCTCTCATCTGTATATAAGATGTGTATGTTCTCTTGTCTATGTATTCCGCGTGAAGAGGATCACAGCAAGTGATCGAAATATACGGAAATCCGTTATTTTCTTCTTTTCTTAAATCCAAATAATAGTGGGTTCTTAGTGCATATTATATATATATATATATATATATATATATATATATATATATATATATATATATATCTTTGCTCTAGCAGGGGTTTCTCACTTCCCACTATGTTGGAGTGGGATAGTGAGATGACTTTTGGAATTTGTGACACCACGGAAGCCACTGGACGATACTTTTTGGAAAATGTGTCATCACGAGAGCCACTGGACGATACGTTTTGGAGCACGTGACATTATGGAAGCCAATGGACGATACATTTTCAACACATGACACTACGGAAGCCACTGGACGATACTTTTTGGAAAAATGTCATCACGGAAACCACCGGGCGATACTTTTTGGAACAAGTGACACTACGGAAGCCACTGAACGATACTTTTTGGGGAATATGTCACACGGAAGCTACTGGGCGATACTTTTCGGAATGCATGACACCACAGAAGCCACTGGACGATACTTTTGGAGAAATATGTCATCACGGAAGCCACTGGACGATACTTCTTGGAATACGTGACACTATAGAAGCCAATGGACGATACTTTTAGGAATATGTGTGATCACGGAAGCCAATAGACGATACTTTTTTAAACACGTGACACTACGGTATGGAAGCCACTGGACGATACTTTTTGGAAAATGTGTGATCACGGACGCCATTGAACGATACTTTTTGGAATACATGACACCACAGACGACACTGGACGATACTTTTTGGAAAATGTGTCACCCCGGAAGCCACTGGATGATACTTTTTAGAAAATATGTCATCACAGAAGCCACTGGACGATGATTTTAGGAATGTGTACCATCACGGAAGCCACCGGACGATAAGTTTTGGAGC
>NC_134815.1:4670223-4672723 GCF_046742065.1 Oratosquilla oratoria | reverse complement strand
AGAAAGAAAAGAGAGAAGAAGAGCGGAGAGAGGAAAGATAAAGAGAGAGAGAGCCTGACTCTCTCGTTAAGGCCAAGGAGCCTCTTTAACCCAGAGAGGAGAGGAAAAAAGAGAGAGAAGAAGAGCGGAGAGAGGAAAGAGAAGAGAGAGAGCCTGATTCTCTCCTTAAAGCCAAGGAGCCTTTTAACTCAGAGAGAAGATAAAGAAGAGCGGAAGGAGGAGAGAGAAGAAGAGAGAGCACGATTCTCCCGTTAAGGCCAAGAAATCTCTTTAACCAAGAGAGAAGAGAGAGAGAGAGGAGAGAGAAAAGAAGAGAGAGAGGAATGAGGATGAGAGAAGAAAGAAGAGAGAGAGGGAGCATGATTCTCCTGTTGAGGCCAAGAAACCTCTTTAACCCAGACAGAAGAGAGTGAGGAGAGAGAGAGAGAGAGAGAGAGAGAGAGAGAGAGGAGAGAGAGAGAGAGAGAGAGAGAGATAGAGGAAGGAGGATAAAGGAGAGAGAAGACAGCATATCTAGCGATAGGGAAAAGGAGTCTCTTTAACGTAGACAGAAGAGAAAGAGAGGAGAGAGAGAGAATAATCCGACCGTTTGGCACAAACCACCAAGTAATCAAAGTAATCAAGTCATATGTCAATTTATTATTTACTATTTACCTGTTTGTTTATTATTTAACTATACCTATCCATTTATTTATCTTATTTATCATTTACATTATATTTTTTATCTATTTATCATTATTATGATTTCTTTTCACATCCGACCTAGATATGGACCAAAAGGTCTCCTGTCGGTATGCTCCGTCTTTGTAATCCTTTGAAATTAAAGTAACTGTTAGCATCTCACCCTCTCAACGTAAAAGTCTTTTAGCTTGTCCGAGACCAGGATCCTCTTGAAACTCAAAACCTCGTTTACACGGGTAGGCTAGTTTAGTAGCCGCTAGTGTTAACCTAACGGCAAGTAAATGTTCACACTTGGGTAGTTTGGAGGCAAGTTGAGTCACTTGCCGTTGACACTGGGCAAGTAGAGGGCTAGTCTACAAGCCACTAGAACTAGCGGCTACTAAACTAGCCCCGTGTCAACGATACTTAAAAAAGTCTCGCATCAACCCACGACCACATAATGTTCCTTCACAGGAACACTAATTTTTATTTTTTGAATTCCATCATACCTAAAATATACATGAAAGTTTCTTTTTGTTTCGATATGTAATAAATAAGGTTTCTGTTACATAATCACGAAGGGAATTTTTTCATGTATAGCTTTAATATAATACATTTTGAAAAGAGAAAATAATAATTAATTTTGTGTTCCTTTGAAGGAACATTATGCGTTAAGCGTAAGATGGATCAGGTCTCAAAGGTTTCAAAGGTCTCAAGGTTATATTTAGGTTTCTAGATAAGTTCATCTGGATGAGCTCATCTGGATTATATATCTGTAAAATCTACTAGTTTAACGTTCCGAAACTCCCACCTATCAGGAGGCCAGGATGGTGCCCCTTACAGAGGACTTTGTAACGTGGAATTTAATGAACCATCCCCTTGGTTCAACTTCGCCGGTGGCAAGGTTCGAACCGCCATCCCCTCGACCTCCGCCGCAAGTAGCGACGCTCTAACCCTCTCGGCCACCGAACGCCTCCTACCACTTAGAAAAAGTAGAATTTTAACTAGATTTTTAGATATGCATATCTGCCTTTAAAATCTACCGGTGATTTTCATAAGTGTAGTCAGTGAACTTAGTAAATAACAACTTTCTAATCTTAGAAAGGTGGTTAGAGTATAGCGCTAGAGGCGAGGCATCGTGTAATATGGAAGGTGGACCGGGAGTCCATATATTTTGCTGCAGTATATAGACTCCACGCCCACATATATATCAGTCTGACATCGCCCCCCCCCCCCCACCTCGTCCGGTATTAGAAAAAAAAAAAAAATTGATGATGATGATGATGATGATGATGATGATGATGATGATGATGATGATGATGATGATGATGATGATGATGATGATGATGATGATGATGATGATGATGATGATGATGATGATGATGATGATGATGATGATGATAATGATGATAATGATGATAATGATGATAATGATGATAATGATAATAATGATAATAATGATAATAATGATAATAATGATAATAATGATAATAATGATAATAATGATAATAATGATAATAATGATAATAATAATAATAATAATAATAATAATAATAATAATAATAATAATAATAATAATAATAGTAATAATAATAATAGTAATAATGATAATAAAAGTAATGATAATTAATGATAATGATAATTAATGATAATGATAATTAATGATAATAATAATAATAATGATAATATTAATAATAATAATAATGATAACGATAATTATATATATATATATATATATATATACATATATATATATATATATACCTACAATGAACAATCTGGGGGCATATTTTACAACAATATACCAAAGAAAGTGTCAAATCATGTCACCGTAATAGAA
>NC_134815.1:4657723-4662723 GCF_046742065.1 Oratosquilla oratoria | reverse complement strand
TAAGGGAGAGGGAGATGGGGAAGGGAGAGGCTGGAGGGAGGGAGGGAGGGAGGGAGAGGGGAAGGGAGAGCAGGAAGGGAGAAGGGAAGGATGGAATGAGAGGGGGAGGGGGAAAGGAGAGGGGAGGGGGAAAGGAGAGGGGGAGGTGGAAAGGAGGGGGGGAAAGAAGGGGGGAAAGGAGGGGGAGGGGGAAAGGAGGGGGAGGGGGAAAGGAGAGGAGGGGGAAAGGAGAGGGGGAGGGGAAAGGAGAGGGGGAAGGGAAAGGGGGAGAGGAAAAGGAAAGGGAGAGGGGAAGGGGGAAAAGAGAGGGGAAGGGGGAAAAGAGAGGGGGAGGGGGAAGGGAGAGGACCATTTATTGACCATTGCATCCACTAAAGGGGCACACTAGGCATGCTATTCACTTTTGCTACTTCGTTTGAACAGAAACGACTTTGGTTACAATATTCTAGACTTCCGTAAGAATATCTTAACAATGCGTCTAACATTCGTATTCTAGGTTTAACTTCTCTTAGTTCGTCCTTCAGCTTCTCAATCTATGACGAAGAATAATTTGATTTTTGCAAATTTGAAAAACAAAATATCGTAACCGAAGTCGTTTCTACTCAAACGAAGTAGCAAAAGCAAGTAGCATGCTAGCCAGATATGCCTAGTGTGCCGCCACCTTAACCTATACTAATTTTCGGTTTGTCGTCCCAATTAGGAGAACTTACAAAGGATAACAACGAAGGAGCTTTACGACAGGAGACCTTTTGGTCCATAGCTAGGTCGGATGCGAAAAAGTGATAATAATGATAAATAAATACACAAATAAATAAAAATAATAATAACAATATAAATAATAATAATAATAATAATAATAATAATAATAAAATGAAGAAATAGATAGATTTCAATAATAAACAAAAAGGTAAATAGTAAACAATAATAAATGAACAGATAATAATAAATGATAATCAAATAAATGATAGTAAACAAACAGACCAATAATAACAAACAAATAATATAAAATAAATGGCACTACGGAAGAAGGAATTGGGGGTGGGGGGGGGGTGTTGCCACGGTCCACCGGGTGTGGGCAAATGGTCTACTCCCTCTCGAACCACCGTGGTGGTCCTCGGGGGAGTCCCACAGGTCTCCCCCGACGTACTTTCACCCGAAGCAACTTCTCCCTAGTGGGGGAGGGAGAAAGGGGGGGGGGAGAAGGGAGGGGGTCGGAGGGCACGGGTGGGGGGAGGTACGAGAGAATGTGTTAGGGAGGGTAGGGGAATTGGATAAGTTGGGGTAAGCTTATGCGTGTTTGTGAGCGAAAGCCCTCCTCCCCCTCCCTTCTGTACTTTCTTTTCAGGGTTTTCGAAAAGAGTGGAGCTTTTTTTTTTTTTTTTTTTTTTTTTTTTAAGACATTTGTAAATCCTCTTCTGTTGGTAGAGGATTTTCTTCAGGTCAAAAAAAAAAAAAAAAGGGGGGGCGCTGTACTGAAAAGGGGGGTTATCACCCCCCTCCCCATTTCCCGGACATTTCAGCACTGAATATAAACGGGACTTTAAGTATAAATGTATGCGCCTATATAAATACCTATTGCAACGATAAATTACAAAGGATTACAAAGGCGGAGCATGCCGACAGGAGACCTTTTGGTCCATATCTAGGTCGGATGCGAAAAAAAAACCATGATAATGATAAATAAATAAATGAATAAATAAAAACTATAATAATGTAATTAACAAATAAAATACATAAATAAATGCATAGATATAGTTAAATGATAAACAAACAGGTAAATAGAAAATAATAAATTGACATATAACTAATAATAAATGAGAATCAGGCAAATAATAATAAACAAACAGACAAATGATAACTATAAATAACTATAAATACTCTTGGTATAGAAGCACTGATAAACTATAGTCTATAGTAACTATGACTATTTTGGCTATAAATTGACGATTCTATTCACCCAAGGGAGCGCTACCTAAATTAAGCTGTTTACTAATCTAGAAAATCCTAGATCAGGTTTGGTTGGGAATTCATAGTTAATCCGTTATCACACTGGGCTATTTTTCCTCCGATTGTTGGAGCAAATTTGCAGCTTTCGGGAAGGAATCCGATATGCTGGAGGAAAATAATTAATCCTCCTCCAGCACATCTATGTATTTTTGTTGAGAAAACAAAATAGTTTGGATTGGGGATTTGACGACGGAAAAAGTGATGGAGGTTGGAGGAAAAATGGCCCAATGTGATAACCCCTTTAGGAGGTCCAGAGTTAGAAGAAAGGGGGTAAAGACTTCTGGTGGGGTTATGGGGTTAGGGGGGTGAGGTTGTGGGTTAGGGAGTTCTAGAGAGTTTTATTCAGGTGGGTGTAGGACCTCCGTCTTGAAGGCCCCGTTCACACTAGCGGTTTGGACCGCGCGGAAACCGCGGTGGCACCGCACAGTCAAGGAAAAACTGCGAGGTTGTGTGTGAACGCCTCCACTGACATTGTAATTGAACCGCCGCGGTGGTGTGAACAGAGCCGAAGAGTTAAATAATATCAAGACGATAACATGCCTTATATATTTTTCTGGCTAACAATAACAGTAACAATAAAGATGCTTTCCAACCCTTCTCCAAATCGGCGGACATTAGAGGTGCGGTAGATCAGTGTCGCATGTATGTGCTAGCACCTCATCAGTAGAGTCCAGCTGATAACACTGAAATCAGTCTTCATTCACAACCACACCCATACCAACATACCATAAAAACTTCACATGCAGCGATTCTCACTATACCATACCACCTTACCAAGCCGGATTGAGCCACCGTGGTGAGGTAGAAAGGATGTATCGTCCCTCAGGGAGATAGGTCGGTCCGGCAGTGGTCCATTAATATTGAAAAAAAAACACACACACACACACACACATATAGACAGAGACACATATATTTAGAACGAGACAGAAACATAGACACACATACAGAGAAACACTGACAAACACACACACACACACACACACACACACACACACACACACACACACACACACACACACACACACACACACACACACACACACACACACACACACACACACACACACACAGTTACACACACACACAGTTACACACACACACACACAGACACACACACACATACACAAACACACACACAAATACACACAGACGCACTAACACACACAGACGCACACACACATACACACACACACACACACACACGCCTGACCTCGGCCTTGTCCGGTCACGCCTCGCTGGCGAAGGTCACGTGATCGGGGTCAGCGGCGGGAGATCGAGGGAAGAGATTGAGCCAGTGAGCGGCCGTCGGGGCGTTCTTCCTCGAGTCTACTTTCATTCTTGCACCTCCTCCTCCTCCTCTTCGTCCTCCTCCTCCTCCTTTTCCTCCTCCCCGTAATCCTCCACTTTCCCCCTTCGTCCTCTGCTTCTTCCCCTTTTCCTTCTCCTCTTCCTCTTTCTCCTCTCCCTCCTCTTTTGCCATCTCCTCTTTTTCCTCCTCCTCCTCGTCCTTTTCATCTTCCTCCTCCCCCGTCATCCTCTTCTTTCCCCCCTCCTCCTCTGCTTCTTCCCCTCTTTCCTTCTCTTCTCCCTCCTCTTTTTTTCTCCCCTTTTTCCTCCTCCTCATCATTCTTTTCCTCTTCTTCCTCCTCATACTCCTCTTCTTTCTCCTCCTCCTCTTCCTCGCCCTCCTCCACGTCCTCCTTCTCTTTCTCCCCTTCCTCTTCCTCCACCTCGCCCTCCTCTTCTCCTTCCTCCTTTTCCTCTTTTTCCACCTTCTACTCCTCTTTCTCTCCCCTCCTTTTCCTCCTCCCCTTCTTCTTCTTCTTCCTTTTCTTCTCCTCCTCCTCTTCCTCCTATCTCGCCCCTCCTTCTCCTCTTTCTCCTCCTTAGATTCTCCACCCTCCTAGTCCTCCTCTTCCTCCTTCACTTCCTATTCCTCTTCTTCTTTCTCCTTACTCCTCCTTCTTTGCTTCTTCCGCCTCCTACTCCTCCTCCTTCTCCTCTAACTACTCCTCCTCCTCCTCTTCCTCCTCCTCTCTTCTCCCCATTGGTTCCTCTTGATAAGGTTCCTATTTGATCCTTATGTTTATCTTGGCCGTCTCCTGTTTGTTCCTCCAAGGTCCTTCCTTCCAGCCTTCCTTTCCCTATGCTTTCCTTTCGTTTACCCTCTTGTCTGTTCCATTGCTTGCCTTGCATTGAGTTTCCTTACATTACTTAATTTACCTTCCCTTTCATCATCACCACTATCATCATCATCATCGTCATAACCACTACCATCATCATCATCACCACTATCATCATCATCATAATCACTACCACTACCATCATCATCATTATCATCATCACCACTACCATCATCATCATCACCACCACCACTACCATCATCATCATCATCACCACCACTACCATCATCATCATCATCACCACCACCACTACCATCATCATCACCACTACCATCATCATCATCAATTGGTGTCATACGCCAGGAAGCGCGTAGCTTCACTCCCACGCTGGGGCCAGTCCCCCTACGGTCTCTCCGGGCAATCTCCCATGCAGTCACCCTCCCATCCCACCCCAAACAACTATCGACAGGTTCGGTCCACTCTCACCTCCAGCCATGAATTCTGTGGTCGTCTCTCCCTTTCTTCGTCTCCTTCACTGATGGTTGTCTCTTGCCTTTCTCTCTATTTTTTTTTCCTTTAATTTTTGCCAAAAATATTAATTTCAAAGTTTACCTCTGCTTTCCCATTAGCTGAATCTCCTCCACTGCTTGCCTTCCCTTTCCATTGCCTCATTTACCTTTCCTTTCCTATCTTTGTCTTGAGCTTGCAACCATTTTTCTTTTTCTTTTCCATCTACACTTTATTCTCCCAATCCTTATATTATCTCATCTTCCTCCTCCTTCTCCTCCTCTTCTTCCTCTTCCTCCTCTTCTTCCTCTTCCTCCTCCTCCTCCTCTTTCTCCCCACTTTAAAATAACCTCTCTCTGAGAA
>NC_134815.1:4640223-4650223 GCF_046742065.1 Oratosquilla oratoria | reverse complement strand
CCGATGGGTAGAAGTAATCGAGTTACTAATTACTGGGTATTCCCTCTTCATTACTTGTAATTACCCCCATATGATGGTAATTAATGTGCCACGTGGCACGTTCGGTTCCTCCCTTGCCTCATGAGCCCGAGGGTCTTGGCACGATTCCCAGTACCCCCTACGGACCAAAGTCACGTAGCATTATTCTATATATAGAATGTTCACTCAAAGAAGAATGCTGGTTGCTATTAACTTTCTAGTATCCCTCCCATTTATCAGCTCTATAATCTCACTTTGGTATCAAGACAATTGCCCCCATAGGACAAATGCCACCATACGACAACTACCCCCAAAGGACAACTACTCTCGCACGACAATTACCTCCATAGGACAACTGCTCCCATAGGACAACTGTCCCCATAGGACACCTGCTCCCATAGGACAACTGCTCCCATAGGGCAACTGTACCCATAGGACAACTGCCTCCATAGGACAAGTGCCACATAGGACAACTGTTCCCATAGTACAAGTGCCCCCATAGGACAACTGCCCCCACAGGACAACTGCTCCCACAGGACAACTGCTCCTATAGGACAACTGCCCCATAGGACAAACGCTCCTATAGAACAGCGATCCCCATTGGACAACTGCTCCCACAGAGGAAGAGCTAATACGAAGAAATAGTTGTATATTATTTGAAATGTTAAACATGAATAATTGTGTATATATATATACTTATATATTTATAGATCCCACTTCTTTGGTGAGGAGTTGGAGGAAGAGGAGTAGGAGTCAGCAGACGAAAAGTCGGGAAGCACTGTGTCAGGATTATATATAAAAAAAAAAAAAAATCTGATTTGGTTAATGACGGCACTCTCTTGGATCGTTTCCAGGGAACTGCATGAGTACAGCCATCGTCAAAGGCCCGGTCGGTCTTTAAAATATATTTAAGTTTTTTTTTTCTCTCTCTCTGTCTCTGTCTATCTCTCTCTCTCTGTCTCTAACTCTCTCTCTCTCTCTCCCTCTCTCTCTCTCTCTCTCTTCTTCTTCTTTTTTACCTGCAGCTCGTAGAAATTCCAAGAACACAACCACCTGAACGACTTCGTCCATCTAGCAAGTTATTGTTGTTGTTGAGGTCGACATTAACGTGAAATGTTTCTCAAAAAATTAAAAATATCATACGTTTTTTTGAGGACCGATTTCATCCTAGATTTTGGTCAGGTTCTGGTCTCGGGATTCTATATGCGTTTGTTGGTTTCTAGACATCTATTGACTTTTGTTTTATTATTTTCTTTAATATCGGTTGAACATAAATCTAAGTACTGGTAACTGAGAAGTGTATTCTGTCTTTCACGAAGAGGAGGAGGAGGAGGAGGAGGAGGAAGAGGAGGAAGAAGAGGAAGAAGTCTTCCGTGATAGAACCATACTGAGGAACCTGCTGGAACTCCGAAAAGCTATTGGGGTCATCATTAGGAAATAAAGAAGAACGACCACCGTGTTCCTCAGAGCGGAGTTCCAAGGCCTTCGAGGGTCAAAACCCAAAATTTAGCTCAAAGTAAAAAAAAAAATCTTATTGATAAAAAGTCTTATGATATATCTAACAGAATGTATAAATATATTTGGATATAAAAGATTTTTTCCCGATATGGCTAATAAAGCACGACAGAAATTTTGGTGACTGCCCGTGAACACAAGACAGCATTCGCCTTTTAAGGCATTTCACGGTATGATACTAACTGTTCTTTTCGTGAGAAAATGTGTGTGTGCCTGTGTGTGTGTGTGTGTGTGTGTGTGTGTGTGTGTGTGTGTGTGTGTGTGTGTGTGTGTGTGTGTGTGTGTGTGTGTGTGTGTGTGTGTGTGTGTGTGTGTGCCTTTGTGTATATACGTGTGTGTGCGCGCGTGTGTGTATGTGTGTGTCTGTGCGGGTGTGTGCCTTTGTGTATATACGTGTGTGTGTGTGTGTGTGTGTGTGTGTGTGTGTGTGTGTGTGTGTGTGTGTGTGTGTGTGTGTGTGTGTGTGTGTGTGTGTGTGTGTGATTCACCATGGTCTAGGATTACTTGTTAGACTCGTGATCGACAGCTATTTCCCTCTCGGAAGAGAGCTCAGAGCTCGTATATAACCGACCTATGGGTAATGCCCTGGGCGGGATTCGAACCCGGACCGCCGTAGTAGCAGCCGGGAACTCTACCAAATGCGCCACGAGGTGTGTGTGTGTGTGTGTGTGTGTGTGTGTGTGTGTGTGTGTGTGTGTGTGTGTGTGTGTGTGTGTGTGTGTGTGTGTGTGCGTGCGCGCGCGTGTATGGATTTGTGTGTGTGTGAGTATGCATTTGTGTGTGCCTGTGTGTATTTGTGTGTATTTGAGTGCACCCGTTTGTGTATATACAATTGTGTATATATTTTTCCACATACGTGTATGTTTGTGTGCGTGTGTTTATGCACGTGACTGTCTGTACTGTGTACACACCTTGTGTGTACTTCCCTACACACATCCTCGTGTATGCAACGTGCAAGCTGTACATGTACACAGCTTCGCATAAATGTACCGTTGGAAAATTCGCATTAAGTGCATTACACACGTACGAAAAAAAAAAACTAGGTAATTTTCGGATTTCATGTAAGCATTTATCTGACAAAACGCAGTGAAAGTATAAAAACCTCAATTATTCAAAGAACCAAACATAACAGAACGTGGCCATGTCTCCTTTCCTGAGGTGACTTGCCATTTTCTTTTCTTTTTTATTTGTTTATTTTTTTCAGTATGACCGAGAGGTAATCGTCTGACGCGCTTAATACTCTTTACCATAATGAATTAGAACATTTTTCTCTACCTCCTTCTCCCTCTCCTCTCCCCTCCTTCTCTTCCTCCCCTTTCCTCTTCCCTCCTTCTTTTCCTCCTCCTCCCCTTTCCTCTTCCCTCCTTCTTTTCCTCCTCCTCCCCTTTCCTCTCCCCTCCTTCTCTTCCTCCTCCTACCCTATCCTCTCCCACCCTTCTTCTCCTCCTTCCCTTTCCTCTCCTCTTATTCTTCTTCTCCTCCTCCTCTCCTTTCCTCTTCCCTCCTTCTCTGCTTTCCCTTCCCCTCCCCCTCCTCCTCCTCCTCCTCATTCCCTTTCCTCTCCCTTCATTCTTCTTCTCCTCCTCTCCTTTTCTCTCCCCTCCTTCTCTGCTTTCCTCTCTCCTCCTCCTCCTCCCCTCCTCCTCCTCCTCCTCCTCTTCCTCCCCCTTACCTTTCCTCTCCCCTCCTTCTCTGCTTTCCTCTCCCCTTCTCCTCCTCCTCCTCCTCCTCCTCCTCCTTCTCTTTCCTCTCCCCTCATTCTCCTCTTTCCTCTCCCCTCCTTCTCCTCCTCCTCTCCCTCACTTGACCCACAAGAAAATTGCATTTGACGATGAAATGGAAATTTCATGAAGAAAAAACAAACAAACTCGAAATCCTCTTTGCTGTGTTTTACGTATGCCAGACGATTTTATTCACCATCCGCTGGTCCTCTTTGGTGATGCTTTGCACAACAATGGCCGAACAGCTCCCTGTGACTTCTTACATAAGAAGAATGAAGGAGACTGTAAGAGACCACATGGCCTACACAAGGCAGTTCCAAGTCTTCCTCGACTTGGAGTAGAAATGGATTCAAATTGGACAAATCTAAATTTAAGAAGGAAATAGGCAAGAACTGGTTTACCAACAGAGTGGTTAGCGAATGGAATAGACTTGGTAACCAATTAGTGAGCGCTGAAACTATCGGTTGTTTTAAAAAAAGGTTAGAGAACTTTATGGATGGGGATGACAGGTGGTCATGGACATAGTACTGCCTAGTGTAGGCTTTATGGTCTCTTGCAGTCTTCTTCGTTCTTTTGTTCTTATGGATGTCCGAGCACAAAGGGCAAAGGTAACGACGTCCTTGTTCAAAGTTAAGCGCCTCCTGGTGTGAGTCCCTTCGCTCTTCGCTTTGATTAATAACTTTGGCATCTTAGAAAACCCGCAACCAAATGTTTGTAAATAGTCTTCTAGGTACTACTAAACTACTTGATTTCGCCAAATGGCATCCTATCTATCTACAGCAGTCAGGACCTCAATTTGGCAAAGCTTTTCTGAACATCTTGGGAGAAGTAGGAGTACATACTGAAAGCTGATGAGCTCTTGTTAAAATAGATGAATTATCTTGTCGTCATGCAGAATCATATCTAACTACTTGAGACCTGGATTTGGCATCCACCAAAGCTTTTCTAGATATCCTGGGAGATGAAGGAGTACTGAGGAGGAAGAGAAGAAGGAGGAGAGGAAGGAGAAGGAGGAGAAGGAGGAGGAGGAGGAGGAGGAGGAGGAGGAGAAGAAGGAGGAAAAGGAGGAGAAGAAGGAGGAGAAGAAGGAGGAGGAAAAGGAGGAGGAGAAGGAAGAGGAGGAGAAGGAGGAGAAGGAGGAGAAGGAGGAGAAGGAAGAGAAGGAGAATAAGGAGGAGGAGGAGAACGAGGAGGAGGAAAAGGAGAAGGAGAAGGAAGAGGAAGAGGAGGAGGAGGAGAGCTGAAGAGCTCTTATTGAAATAGATGAATTATCTTGGTGTTTGGCCCCTTCTCACAAGACAAAACTTCCGTAGTACATTTAAACTAGACAATTCTGTTTTTCGTTGCCCCACAAGCGATTTTATTCACCCGAGGGTCATGAATTGGCATTGGACTAAAGAAATTGTATATATATATATATATATATATGTATATATATATATATATATATATATATATATATATATATATATATATATAGATATATATATATATTTTTTTTATATATATATATATATATATTTTTTTTTTTTCCCACTGTCACGCTGTCTTTTCTTAATAGGTTACCTACAGCCACAGTTTTTTAAATCCAATTAATTTTATTTTCTTTTTTTCCTTTCTTTTTAATCAGTTGCCTACAGCCACACTGCCTCTTAAATTCAATTAATTATCTTATTAATTTATCTTTCTTTTCTTTTTTATTAGTTGCCCATAGCTACATTGCCTCTTACATTAAATTAATTTTCTTATTATTTATTTTTCTTTTCTTTTTTTATTAGATGCCTACAGCCACTATGCCTTATTTTTTTTCTTTCTTTTTTTGTCAGTCACCTACAGTTACACTGCATCTTAAATTAATTTTTTTATTTTTCTTTTTTCATCAGTCATCTATAATCACACTACCTCTTAAAATATTTTCTTTTTTCTTTTCTTTTTCTTGTCAGTCACCTTCAGCCACATTGCCTCTTAAACAGAATGAATATATTTTTTAAGCGAATTGCCTTAAATTAATTTTTTCTTTTTCTATTTTTTCATCAGTCATCTATAATCACACTACCTCTTAAAATATTTTCTTCTTTTTCTTTTCTTTTTCTTGTCAGTCACCTTCAGAATGAATATTTTTTTTAAGCGAATTGTTTGATCACTTTGTAGAAATAAAACTAGTTTGTTAAACTATTGCTTGAACTTGCTCTTCTCGTTTTCACTGGAATCTAGGTATGATTCATGACCAGTCAGGCAGAGATAGCAATATTATTTCTAACAAATATATTCACAATATTATTTCTGAAAAATAATTTTGCAAGACTTTTTAACAAATAAATTTATGATTTGTGACAACCAGTTATCTCTTTCTCTCTCTATCTATCTAATTTTCATTATCTTTAGACATTTGGTCTAAGTAAATGTACTCTTCATCTCTCTCTTTCTCCCTATCTCTTTATCTCTCTCTCCATCTCTATTTTTCTTTCTCTCCCTATCTATCTATATCTCTCCATCTCTATCTCCCTCTCTTTCCCTATCAATCTCTTTATCTTTTTCTATCTCTATCTCTCTCTCCCTATTTTTCTCTCTTTCTATCTCTCTCCATCTCTATTTCTCTCCCTATCTCTCTCCATCTCTGTCTCTCTCTCTATCTCTTTATCTTTTTCTATCTCTATCTCTTTCTCTTCCTATCTCTTTATCTCTCTCTCTCCCTATATATTTATCTCTTTCTATCTCTCTCCCTATCTATCTCTTTCTCATTCTAGCTCTAGCTCTCTCTCTCATTCTATATCTCTTTCTCTCCCTACCTATCTCTTTATCTCATTCTCTCTCTTTCGTTATCTCTTTCTTTTAAGACGACTTCAATCTAAGAGAAACATGTTGTCAATACTGGACCTACTTTCTTTGGATACGTTCATTCATCTCTTCCATAAGAACATAAGAATGAGGGAGGCTGCAAGAGACCATAAGGCCTACACTAGGCAGTTCCACGTCCATGACCACCCGTCATCCCCATCCATAAAGTTGTCTAACCTTTTCTTAAATCAACCGATAGTTTCAGCGCTCACTAACTAGATGGTTACTGAGCCTCTCCACGGGAAAGGTCTAGACCTGTTTTAACCATGATCGTTCTCCATTCAACAAGACAAAGCCTCTTTGCAGACGCAATGCATTTTTCTTTTCTTTTTTCATTTATTTTTTTATTCATTTGATTTTATTTCAGTTTGTTTAGGATTGATGGCACCAATATATGATCTGTTCCAATGCTTTTCGGTTTTTTTTTTTTCTTATACAGTGTCGACCACTTACACCTTTCAACTTCCAAAGTCACCATCTCTATCATTTCTCTTCCTATTCCTCCTCCTCCTCTTCCTCCTCCTCTCCCTACTACTACTTTCTTCCCATTCCTCTCCTCACTCCCCTGCCTCCTCCTACTCTTCCTCTTCCTCCTCCTCCTCCTCTTCTTACTCCTCCTCCTCTTACTCCTCTTTTTTGCCTATTCTTCCTACTTCTTCCCCCTTTTTCCTTCTTCCTTCCTCTTCCTCCTCTTTTTTGCCTATTTCTCCTTTTTCCTCTTCCTCCTATTAATCTTCCTATTGCTTTTCCCCCTTACTCCTTACTCTTCCTCAACCTACTACTTATGTACTCCTCCTCTTCCTCCCCCCCTCCCCCTCCTCCTCTTCCTTCCAGCCTGAAACCACCAAGGGACTATACTGAGTCAGTACATACAATCTACGGGTCCCCCCCGAGCATTGGGTGTTCGCCAGGGGCCAACAGACTGAAATGTCGTCATCTGTGTGAGAACAGTGTGATCACTTAGTTCGCATACAGATGTTTGTCGACTTGATGGTGATCAGTATTCAGGTGGCTACGTGCCGCCAAGCACCTATGGCCGCTTGTTCCCCGAAGCTTATAAGGCGGTAGCAGGAATGTAGTGGATGCGAGATAGGTAGATAAACATATACGAATATATATATACATATATATATATATATATATATATAGAGAGAGAGAGAGAGAGAGAGAGAGAGAGAGAGAGAGAGAGCGAGAGAGAGAGAGAGAGAGAGAGAGAGAGAGAGAGAGATGAGGACAGAGAAGACACATAGAGACAGTGGCAAATACACCAAAGAGACATGGAGAAAAAGGGAGAGAGATAAAGAGAGGGGGAAGAGGGGGGAGGAGAGAGAGAGAGAGAGAGAGAGAGAGAGAGAGAGAGAGAGAGAGAGAGGAAGAGAGAGGGAGAAAGGGGGAGAAAGGGGGAGAGAGGGGGAGGGAAGGAGAGAGAGAGGGAGATAGGGAGAGAGGGGAGATAGGGGGGAGATAGGGGAGAGAGGGGGAGAGAGATTTCCTGATCTTCCTCGACGTTGACAGAAGAGAATAAAATTCTCGATAGTAATAATATTCATTTTATATCCGTAGAGTTTATTTTTATTTTATTTTTTCGCGCTCTCTGTTTCTCTCTCTCTCTCTTTCTCTCTCCCTCCCTCTGCCTCTAGTTATACCTCTACCTTTTACCTCTTCCTCTCTCTCTCTCTACCTCTGTCTCTCTCTATACCTCTACCTCTTCCTCTCTCTCTCTGTCTGTCTCTCTCTCTCTACCTCTGTCTCCCTCTATACCTCTACCTCTACCTCTTCCTCTCTCTCTCTCTCTCTACGTCTCTCTCTATCTCTATCCCTTTCACTCAAAACCATTTATTCCACTTGGACGAAAGACGCTGGAGTGAATAGTTCTCAGCTTCTTGTCCAATATCTAAGAGTGATTCGAGAATATGCGGACATTTAATTCGCTAATATTTGCAACGAAATACCCAAAATACGAAATCTTCCGAATACCAGAAGGATTTTCCAACATTACGTAAGAACATAAGAATGAAGGAGACTACAAGAGACCCTAAGGCTTACACTAGGCAGTTCCACGTCATCGACCACCTATCATCCCCATTCATAAAACTACCTAACCTTATCTTAAAACAACTGATAGTTTCAGCGCTCACTAAATAGATGGTTACTAAGTTTATTCCATTCATTAACCAGTCTGTTGGTAAACAAGTTCCTGTCTATTTCCCTGTTAAACCCAATTTTGCGCATTCTATATCCATTTATGCATTCTCGTATTTCATTATCGAAAAGCCTTTTGGTTCCAAATTTTGGAGATTTATGCAATTCAGAAACTCCCAACACACACACACACACAGAGAGAGAGAGAGAGAGAGAGAGAGAGAGAGAGAGAGAGAGAGAGAGAGAGAGAGAGAGAGAGAGAGAGAGAGAGAGAGAGAGAGAGAGAGAGAGAGAGAGAGACAGACACACACACACACACACACAAAGAGAGAGAGAGAGAGAGAGAGAGAGAGAGAGAGAGAGAGAGAGAGAGAGAGAGAGAGAGAGAGAGAGAGAGAGAGAGAGAGAGAGAGAGAGAGAGAGAGAGAGGAGAGAGACAAATGCGTACACACACACACGGAGAGAGAGAGAGAAAGAGAGAGAGGAAGAGAGAGAGACAGAAGACGCTCCAACGAAGACACACACACACACACACACAGGCACATGGCATCAACACGTGAGGACTCGTGAGGAATAAATTACCAATTCGTCGCCACGCGTCCGACGGAGGCAAACATGTCACCCCCCCCCAACCCCTCACCACCACCCCGGCACCCCCCCAACCCCTCACCCCCCCCGGGCACCAACCAAACCCCCAACTCACCCCGGACAAACCCCAATCCCACCCCTCGTAGGTGACATCAGCGTCCGCGAGCGGCTGTAATAATAAAGTGGTGATGGCGATGGTGATGATGATATTACTAATAATATTGATGATGATGATGATGATGATGATGATGATGATGATGATGATAATAATGATAATAATGATAATAATGATAATAATGATAATAATGATAATAATAATAATAATAATAATAATAATAATAATAATAATAATAATAATGATTATAATGATGCTAATAATAATAAGTAAATACATACATAAAAATATAATGTAAATAAATAAATTTATAAATAGATAATTAAATAAAGGAATAAAATAGAATAAAAATACATAGGATAAATAATATAATAAATAAATAGATAATCTAATATGAAAAAAAGAAAAAAATTACACGAGGTAATAGTCCGTGGTCAATGCCTAATGCACGTCTTACGTTAGAGGGTTCCCGCTCCAGGAAAAAAGGAAGACATACAAACTAAAAAAAAACGAAAAAAAAACGAAAAAAAACGCACACACGCACGTTTGTGTGTGTGTATTCACTTGGTCTTTGGATCACGTGTTGGACTCGTGAACGACAGCTATTTCCCTCCTGGAAGAGAGCTCAGAGCTCGTAGGTCCGATCTATGGGTAATGCTATGACCTTGCACACACACACACACACCCAACTCCCCGCCCACGAGAGTCAGAGTAACGACCCGAAGCGTAGCGGTACCGAAATAATATCGGCCCTGGGCAGGATTCGAACCCAGAACTACGGGTCACTATGGTGGCAGTTCAGCGCTCTACCAACTGTGTGTTTGTGTGTGTGTGCGTGTGTGTGTGCGTGTGTGAGTGTGCGCGTGCGTGTGTGTGTGTGTGTGTGTGTGTGTGTGTGTGTGTGTGTGTGTGTGTGTGTGTGTGTGTGTGTGTGTGCGCGCGCTCGCGTGTGTGCGTGTGTGTGTATTTGATTCACCATGCCCTTGGATCATGTGTTGTACCCGTGATCGACAGCTATTACACTCCCGGATGAGATATCAGAGCTCATATAGTGCAGTGTTGC
>NC_134815.1:4612723-4635223 GCF_046742065.1 Oratosquilla oratoria | reverse complement strand
AAGTCCGTCATAGGTGTTGCGGTCAGCCCTCTGGCTGACCTTCCGAGCAAGAGGTCAGGGCTTGGCGTTGGCCCCGGGGTGGCAAGGCTTTCGCTCACGCTGCCTCGATATATATACACACACACACACACACACACACACACACACACACACACACACACACACACACACACACACACACACACACACACACACACATATATATATATATATATATATATATATATATATATATATATATATATATATATATATATATTTATATACATTTCAACTACTATATCTGGTCTACTTCAGCAGATAGGTACACTAAGTGGAGAACAAGAATGTATACAAAGTAAGGAAGTACATTATAAGAACAAGGACAGACAATCATGTCACACGCCATTAGTGCGTCAGGATATTGTCCATGTGACACGAGTTCTTCGTGACCACAGATAGTTGCCGAAATATACGGATATCTTTGGATTTTTGTTCTTATTTCTTTTCCGATTGTGCGTGTGTGTGTATATGTGTGTGTGTGTGTTCATAAAGCAAAAGTGTTTGAATGGATTAGAGCACAGATTAGTGAAAAAAAACAGCGGATCACAATTAACGGTGTAAAATCCAAATGGGGGAGTGTTACTAGTGGAGTTTCCCTGGGCTCGGTTTTGGGTCCCTTATTGTTTATTGTATATATATATATATATATATATATATGTATATATATATATATATATGTATATATATATATTCGTGAAGTAAGGAAGCAGGTTTTCTTTGATGCATGTAGAATTAAATACGACAGCATTCTGACAATTGTTAAACTTTTTCTTAATGTTTTCTATTTGTCTTATCAACTTATATACAGTATATATATATATATATATATATATATATATATATATATATATATACATATATGATGAAGGTGGAAAAAGAAATCCCGTGTCTAGTTTAGAGTTTCTGGTTTTATTCCTGACTGGTTTCACTCTATGCTTCTTCAGAGGAAGCATAGAGCGAAATCGGTCAGGAATAAACTCAGAAACTCGGAACTAGACCCGTGACTTCTTTTTCCACCTTCATCAACTTGTCACAATGTACCAGCATATATATATATATATATATAAATATATATATATATATATATATATATATATATATACTGTATATATATATATATAATATGTATATATATATATATATATACATTTATATAAACATACATATACCAAAGGTTTTCCCCCTTACAAACGACTTGGACAATGGGATTAATAGTGATGTTAGTATGTTTGCAGATAATTCAGAAATACGACGCTATTTTAGGTCAGGGAAAGAGACAGGGATACTGCAGGAAGATATTTGAAAATGGTTTGCATGGCCGAACAAATGGCAAATAAACTTCAATATCTCAAAGTGCAGTGTGTTAAACGTAGGTTTACACAAACAAGTATAGCTTAGGTAACATCATTTAAGAGGAAACAGAGTGTGAAAAACCTTGGTGTGTTAGTGAATCCTGACCTTAAATCCGGGAACAGTGCTTTAGTGCCAATAACAGAGCTAACAGAGTATTATGATTTACTGCTAGGACGTTTACAAATAAAATAGCAAAGGTAGTTATTACACTCTATCTGGCGATAGTTACACCTATCCTTGACTATGCGGTACTGTTTTGGTCTTCATCTTACAGAATGGATATTGATTCACTGGAATCAGTACGGAAAAGAGTGACCAAAATGATACATGTGCTCATAAATTTACCTTATGTGGACAGGTTCGGGTACCTTAACTTCCACTCTCTGGAAAGACGCAGAGCGCGGGGTGATCTAACAGAGGGTGATCTAACGGGGTGATCTAACAAATGGGTCAACGGTTTTAACAAGGGTAATGCAGAAAAGGTCATATCAAGACAACAGGGCAGAGCTCGTAGTAATGGATTTAAATTGAATAAATTTAGATTTAAGAAGAAAAAAGGCGAGAACTGGGTTACTAATTGAATGCTTAGCGAATGGAATAGACTCAGTAACAATGTAGTGAGCGCTGAAACCATTGGTTGTTTTAAGAGGTTAGATAATTTTATAGATGAGGATGATAGATGGTAATGGACATGGAACGAACCTAGTTTAGGCCTAATGGTCTCATGCTTTCCTTCTCCCTCTATCTTTCCTTTTTCAGCCACCGTCTTATCTCTGAGCCCACCCCCGGTTCCTACTCCCTCCCGGAAGGCTCCTACGCTCGTTTGGCGCGGGGACCCACGTGCAGGATGGGGGGAAGGGAGGGGAAGGGGGGAACCTTCAGCCTCCTTTCTTCACTAAACTGGTCGCCCTTCTAAAGGCCCTCATATCTCCAAACGCAGAATTCGATTGTATTTCTTCTTCTTCTGTTTCTTTTTTCTTTCTTCTTTTTTACTGGAGGACATTTCTAAGGGGAACTTGTGACACTCTGCCGCCTAGAAATATCTCTCTTAACCCTGTCACTGCCGAAGGTGACTTTAAGGTTTTTATTCGGCTGAGGGAAACCTCTTCGCAGTCATAGAGCTCTTTTCCAAGGCAATTATGGGTCTTTAAGTGCTTTTTTACTGCTTCTTTGGGCTTTAAATCAGAAGCTCTTTTTCTTTTCTGCAGTAGGCTTTTCTGGTCTACTGGAAGACAATTTCCAGCTGATTGTCCCCGAGGATTCTGTTCCTCTTGTGTGGCCTTTCCAGTCCCCTGGAACTTGTTTTTCTCCAGGAGCTACGTACCTCTTTGGCACTCTTTCCAGATGATGAGGTCACGTTCACATAGGCGGCTTTTGGTGATTGTCACCAACGAGATACTTTTGCCCACGGGGGGCGGGGGTAAAGACGTACTCGAAATGGTGAAGCAAAATCGAACGGGCACTGTTCTCTTTCCGAAATTAATTAAAACTTCTTTTCTAACACTTTCCGTTGGCGCTCATTGCCGTAGAGGGCTGATACTCCTGACTTTAAGTATTTTTTGGGCTTCACACGTTCTGTATTCTTTCTGTAGGCTTTAATTTTTACTTTATTTTTGTACTTTCCGGGCTAATATTGCTTCATTATTCATTTTATTTCTTATTTTTATTTTTGTGGGCCATTCTTGGTGGCAGGACTTTCACCTGCCACCTTCCATCTTTCCTTTTGGTTATGGAAAACCGAAACAAATACGGCTGGACCACAATGGCCAGCAGCAGGTCCTCGGGGGTGAAGATGATCAGCTTCCAGATTTCTGATCGAAGGACGTCGTCCAGACGAACTTTGACTGGACTGACGGGCTTGGGTCTCGAGCGTCGACATAGCCTGCACACGTGATGATAGGGCCCGTTCACCGTCACGCAGTTCCTATCATCGCATACCCAATCCTTGGGTGGGCGTTGAGGTTTCTTGGGCTACGGTATTCCTGTGGGAAAATATTCCCGAGTGCCACTCGAAAGGGGAGGTGAGGGGGCGGCATCCTCGTTCCTCTTGTCTCCCCCTTCGAAGTTTTCTGGGCTTTCCTTGTATGGGCTTTCGTTGTTTGGCCCACTATTCACCGCGACGGGAAGAGGGTGTCTCTTTATAAGGCTGGAACTCGATGAGGCGAATTGACAACGTTCTCGCGTTTTGCTTTTCAAGAAAGCTTTTCTTACGTTCAGAATTGCTTTCTTAATGCTCCAGGGAACTTTCGGTTTCTAAATTGGGGTCTTATATCCTCCCCGTGTTTCCTTTCGAGTCAAGAAAAAAACTTTACTTCTACGGGCGTTTCGGACTTCTAAGGAGCCTTCGGGGGTTCCCGAAGGCTCTTCTGGCGCTTTGAATTTGAAGGACTCAAAAGGATTCCTTTGGGTTTCGCTTGGGCTATCGGGAACACCCTCATCTAAGAAGTCGATGAGGGTTTCCGTGGGAAGAACCTCATCCGAGTAATGGATGAGGTCTTCAGTGGGGACTTCCGCGTCCGCGCATTTGCATCTACATGCGCGGACGCGGGAGAAGTCGGCGAGGTACGTGGTTTCCTCAAGGACGTCCGGGGAGACGTCCATAAGGTTTTCCTGGAGAAGGTGGGGGTCGCGATCCTCCCCACGGGCCTTCAGGCCGGCGACCTCTCTCCGGAGGCGCTCGACCTTCTGGGCCAGGGCTTCCCTCTACTCCTGGAGGTTCGCTATTTCCTCCAGGAGTTGCCTTTCCTCCTCCCAGCCGATGGAGGAGGAGGTTTCCGTGACCTGGCGGAGAACGTTGTTGTCGAGTCGGGACGTCATAATCCTTACCCACTTGGCCAAGAGTGCCCTCGGGAGGGACGACGCCCTCAGCGCCCAATCGCCCAGTACTAAGATTGGGCGAGTGGGTGGTTGGTGGTTGGCAGAGCGTAGTGGCATTGCACTGCTTTCTGTGCGACTCTCTTTGCATGTGATGAGTAAATATATTCACACTAGCATTAAGCAACGCATTGTGTCTGTCCATATTTATCTTTTGCTTTTAAATTTCCAATATTTGATTCGCTACTCTACTCATTAAATGTGTATTTACATTAATTTGTATTTATTTAATTTACTTATTCTATTTATTTGTGTATGTGTTCATTTACTTTCTAGCTTATTCACATTTTCATTGATTTTTTTTTTTATCTATTCACTTATGTTCCTAATGTAGTCACGCATCATGCTTTAAGCATTTTCATTTTGCAGGACAAATAACTTTCTAGGAGCACTCGCTTCATGTGTGTATATATATATATGAATACATATTATATATATATATATATATATATATATATATATATATACATGCACACGACTCGATGGCGCAGTGGTTGCGTTCGCGGACGCCATTACGGCGGTCCGGGTTTATCCATTGCTCTGAACTCTCTTCCGGGAGGGTAATAGCTGTCAATCTCAAGTCCAACACGTGATCCAAGACCATGGAGAATCACACACTCACACACACACACACACACACACACACACACATATATATATATATATGATGTAAGCGGAATAGGAAACACAGGAGTCTTGGTCTTGAGTTTATTCCTGACTAGTTTCGCAGGTATGCTTTTTCAAAGGAATATGTGTACAAACGGGCTGTGGGCATTATATACATGGGGTGGACCTCACCACCTCTCCGAGTTACCATAGTTGGTGGCGAATGTGAACATCACATTGTGGCTCACGTAACAATGAAGACATTTTTACAATTAAACTAATACCAAATAAATTATTAATAGAAAATGTAACAATAGTAATGATAACGATGAAGATAAATAATTTAAATAATAATATTAACAATAATAACAAAGATGATAGTAGCAATACAGGAAATAATAACAATAAAATAAAAGTAATAATAATAAAAACAATAATAAAAATATATATATATATAAAAATTATAATACTAATAACCAAGAAATGAAAATTATTAATATTAATTATGACAATAATGGTGAAAACAATGATAATAAAAACGAAAAAATTATTATCATTGTTTTCACCATTATTGTCATAATAAATATTAATAATTTTCATTTCTTGGTTATTAGTATTATAATTTTTATATATATATATATTTTTATTATTGTTTTTATTATTATTACTTTTATTTTATTGTTATTATTTCCTGTATTGCTACTATCATCTTTGTTATTATTGTTAATATTATTATTTAAATTATTTATCTTCATCGTTATCATTACTATTGTTACATTTTCTATTAATAATTTATTTGGTATTAGTGTCATCATATTTAATTGTAAAAATGTCTTCATTGTTACGTGAGCCACAATGTGATGTTCACATTCGCCACCAACTATGGTAACTCGGAGAGGTGGTGAGGTCCACCCCATGTATATAATGCCCACAGCCCGTTTGTACACATATTCCTTTGAAAAAGCATACCTGCGAAACTAGTCAGGAATAAACTCAAGACCAAGACTCCTGTGTTTCCTATTCCGCTTACATCAACCTGTCAGAATGTCTCAACATATATATATATATATATATATATATATACACATATACATACACATAATTTGTACTATATATATATATATGTGTGTGTGTGTGTGTGTGTGTGTGTGTGTGTGTGTGTGTGTGTGTGTGTGTGTGTGTGTGTGTGTGTGTGTGTGTGTGTGTGATTCTCCATGGTCTTGGATCACGTGTTGGACTCGGGATCGACTGCTATTACCCTCCCAGAAGAGAACTCAGAGTGATGGGTAATGCTGTGACCTTACACGCACATATACCCCAAACTCCCAGCCCACGAGAGTTGGAGTAACGACTTACAGCGCAGCGATACTGAAATTATTTCAGCCCTGGGCGGGACTTAAACCCGGACCGCCGTAGTGGCGGCTGCGAACGCAACTACTGCGCCATCGAGTCGTGTGTGTGTGTGTGTGTGTGTGTGTGTGTGTGTGTGTGTGTGTGTGTGTGTGTGTGTGTGTGTGTGTGTGTGTGTGTGTGCGTGTGTGTGTGTGATGTGTTTGTGTATATGTGTGTGTGTATGTATGTGTGTGTGTGTGTGTGTATGTGTGCGTGCGTGCGTGTGTGTGTGTGTGTGTGTGTGTGTGTGTGTGTGTGTGTGTGTGTGTGTGTGTGTGTGTGTGTGTGTGTGTGTGTGTGTGTGTGTGTGTGTGTGTGTGTGTGTGTGTGTGCGTGCGTGCGTGTGTGTGTGTAAGTGTGTTGACAATGGGGAAAATGATGCTGACTTTGATGAACAAGATATTGTGCTGATAATGATGATGAAGATAATGATGATGGTGATGAGGACGACTTTGATGAATAAGATATTGATGATGTGATGATAATGATGATAAACAAAAGGACATAAAAACATAAGAATGAAGGAGACTGCAAAAGACCATAAGACCTACACTAGGCAGCTCCGTATCCATCACCACCTGTCATCCCCATCCATAATGTTGTCTAATCGTTTCTTAAAACAACTGATAGTTTCAGCGTTGACTACATGGTTACTAAGTTTATTTCATTCGTAGACCACCCTATTAGTATACCAATTTTTGCCTATTTCCTTTTTAAATCTAAATCTGTCCAGTTTATAACCATTACTGCGAGTCCTGCCCTGTTGTTTTAATATGATGACCTTGTTTGCATCACCCTTGTTAAAGCCTTTCATTCACTTGAACACCTTTATTAGATCACCCCGCACTCTGCGTCTTTCCAGAGTGTGTAAATTAAGGTGCCTAAGTCTCTCTTCGTAAGGTAAATTTCTGAGTCCATGTATTATTTTGGTCGTTCTTCTTTGTACTGATTCTAGTGAATTGATGTCCATTCTGTAGGACGGAGACCAAAACTGTACCGCATAGTCAAGGATGGGTCTAACTATCACTAGATAGAGTTTGATAATTACCTCTGCACTTCTATTCGTTACCGTCCTAACAATGAAATCTAATGCTCTGTTAGCTTTATTCCTGGCGCTAATGCACTGTTTCCTGGTTTTAAGGTCCGGACTCACTAGAGCTTCCAAGTCTCTCTCGCACTCAGTTTTCTCTAAAAGCGTGTTATCTAAGCTGTATCTATTTTCGGGGTTGTGTAGCCCTACGTTTAACACGCTACACTTAGAGATATTGAAGTTCATTTGCCATTTCACCAACCATGTGAACAATTTGTTAAGATCATCCTGCAGAATCTCTGCGTCCTCTCCTGACCTAATTAGGCGTCCTATTTTAGTGTCGTCCGCAAACTTACTAAAATCACTATTTATCCCGTCGTCTAAGTCGTCTATGTACATAATGAACAACAAGGAACCCAGAACCGAGCCTTGGGGGACCCCACTAGTAACACTGCCCCACCTAGATTTTACTCCAAGCTCTAATCCATTCTAACACTTTTCCTCCTATGCCATGGGCTTTGATTTTATTTAGTAGTCTCTGGTGTGGCATCTTGTCGAACGCTTTGCTAAAGTCAAGGTACATCGTAATTATCATTGTTATCTGACGCCTTATATACTTTAGTGTAAAAGGATAGATTAGTCACACATGACTTACCCTTGAAGAAACCATGCCGTGAATCACGAATTAAATTGTGTCTTTCGATGTATTCTCCGAGTCTATTTACTGTTACAGATTAAAGCATTTTTCCTATAACCGATGTCAAACTGATTGGCCTGTAGTTGTATATAGACGATCTATCTCCCTTCTTAAAAACAGGAACAACGTTTGCTTGCCTCCAAGCAGTAGACACAAAACCAGTGTCTACTGATTTATTAAATACTTCAGTCAACTGGTCGCAGATTTCAAATTTACACTCCTTTAGCATTCTCGGAAAAATTTCGTCTGGACCCGGGATTTTGTACCTTTAAGTCTTTCAATCTGCTTGACTACTTCTACTTTATTAATGGTGATATTAGACTACTTTCTTTATCCCCTCTGAAAATCGGATCGCAGTCAGGTACTTTATCTAACCTCTCATTAGTAAACACCAATAGAAAATAATTGTTAAACTCCTCATTCATTTTTTCCTCCGATTCTATCATGACATTTTCATCGTTTTTAATTGGGCCTATTCTTTATTTATTTTTTGTTCTATAGAGATGAAAGAAACCCTTTGGGTTGGATCTTGCTTGACTGGCAACCTTAATTTCATAATTACATTTCGCTGTACGTGTATTCTTTTTAACCAGCTTTGCCATTTCGTTATATCTTGATCTAAGGTGTGTTTCCCCGTTTTTTATTTTTACGTAAAGTCCTCTTTTCATTCCGATCTCATATTTCAATCTGTCCGTCATCCATTTGGGAGTATTACTATTTTTCCGTATTGACTTCAAGGGGATAAATGTATTTTGTGCATTAATAATTAAATCAGATTCCTATACATTTCATCCAAATCGCTGACCTGTCTGTTGAACCCTCGCCCCCAAATGACCTGACCCAAGGTATGGATATTACCCTCCGTGACCCGACCCCTGGCCATGACCTGACCCCCGGTCACGCACCGAGACTCGACAATGTCCGAAACGTCCGCAATGTCCGCATGAAATTTCATACTCAATTTCAAATAGGTTTTTATATTGTCAAAGTTTGCTCTTCTGAAGTCTGGTACTTGGACGTTATTCGTACTTTTTAATTCTTCCCAAATAATATGAAATCATATTTCTTGATGATCGCTAGAGTCTAGACTATCTCCCACTTTTACGTTACTCATTAGGTTCTCATTATTAGTTAAAACTAAGTCCAGAGTATTTTCTCCCCTCGTACGATCGGTAATCATTTGTTTTAGGAAATTATCCTGCACCACATCTAGGAATTTCTTTGTTTCCTAATATCCTACTAAAGTTTCTCAGTCAATGTTTCTATAATTAAAATCTCCCATGATCACAACGTTTTTGTACTGGGACGCTCTGTGAAATTCATGAATCAGGGGATTAGTCTGTTCAATGCTGAGTTTAGGAGGTCTATATAAGACGCCAATAATAACTTTCTTATTCTTGCCTATAATCTCTACCCAAATGGATAGTTCATTGTATTTTTAACGAAAAGTGCTACACCTCCCCCACTCCTGCCAACCCTATCCTTGTCAAAAAAACTTATATCCTTCTATTTCGATTTCCGGAAGGAAATGTTTATCAGCCATGTTGATCCAGGTCTCGGTAATAGCTATAATATCCAAATTCTCTATGTATGCTTTACCTCGCAGCAAATCAATTTTGTTAATTATGCTTCTGCTATTTGTATAGTAAACTTTATTTTATCTTCCCTCCACCTGCTTTGGTGATTCTTTTCACAGTCCCTCTTTAAGTTGCTTCTATTTGCCTAAACTATATTCCGATACTCCCCCCCCCCCTTACTCCTAAGTAATCTACCCGAAAAAACCCTGTAGGATGCCAACTTCTCGCTCAAGGGATTCAGCAAGGAGCCGAAATCCTCTGGGCGACAAGTGCACCCCGTCCCTTGTATATAGATGATTCCTACCGTAAAAGTGGTCCCAGTTGTCGACAAATGCCCATCCATTGGCCTTACAATGTTTTGACAGCCTGCAATTCATTGCAATAGCCCTGGAATGCCACATGCCTCCAACTCTACGCCTCGGAAGAATTCCACATACAACAGGAACACCTCCCCTATTTCTAATCCTGTCTAGCGTATCCCGGAATCTCGCAAACAATTCCTCACTCCCTGACTTACCTATCATTGCCCCCAGCACTTAAGCAAACTACAGGGTCCTTACCTTCCCCTACTAAACACTCTTCAATCCTATCTCTAGCATCTACCCCGCGCCGGGGAAACACACCTGCGTCCTATGTTTCCTACCTTTATAGCAGAAAGCCCTGTCAAAGTACCTCACTTGACTGTCTCCTACAACCAAAATCTTACCTGTGGGCAGGGATCCAGCGTCTGCCCTTCCCTTCTTCTCTTGAATTTCATTTGTTTCTTCTTCCTGCAGATTCGCTAGAACTTGAAACGAGTTCTTGCAAACGAGTGGGGCTGGAGGGGACTTTTTTCCACTATTCTGCATTCTTATTTATCGCCGTTTTCCATCCAAGCTCATAGCTAGTTTTGTCCTCCGTATTATGGCCCTTCGAGCGGAGAACTCGATTCTCCTCTTTAAGGCACTTTACAGCATCCTCCAAGGCTTCAATTCTATTAAGTAGAGATTGTACCTCATCGGCGCTGAACACAGTAACACAACCACTCGCCATATCACTAATTGAAGCAGCTACCCGGTTGACCTGACTTGAGTGACGACTACTGCTGAACTCCAACGACTACTACTGAACTGACGGCTACTGCTGCTGCTGCTGCTGATGATGATGATGATGTGATGATGATGTTTATGATGATGATGATGATGATGATGATGATGATGATGATGATGATAATGATGGTGATGAGGGTGATTATGATGATGATGATGATGATGATGATGATGATGATGATGATGATGATGATGATGATGATGATGATGATGATGATGATGATGATGATGATGATGATGAGGGTGATATTTATGATGATGATAGTGATGATAATGATGATGATGATAATGATGATGATGATGATGATGATGATGATGAGGGTGATGTTTACGATGATGATGATGATGATGATGATGATGTTGTGAGGTTGATGTTTATGATGATGATGATGATCATCATCATCATCATCATCATGAGGGTGATGTTTATAATGATGATGATGATAACGATGATAATGATGGTGATGACGGTGATTATCATCATAATGACGATGATGATGGTGATGATGATAATGAGAGTGATGATGATGGCAACGATGACGATTACATAATAAATATCCTTAAAAATATGTCTGGCACTAACGTCACATCACATGAAGGCACGACAAGGGATAGGAAAAAAAAAAGCCTAACCGAAGAAGTAAAGGAAGAAAGAAAATAAGGAAGCGAGGAAAAACATCCACCGCCACGTCTTGAGGTACAGCCACGATCCACAGTTTCTGCCACACTCGGGCTCCCCAGACGTACGTGAGAAATGTATTCCCCCTCTGGCCGGGAGCTGCACTGAAATTTGTAAACACTGCCTAATGGGAGAGCGATGGTTCTTCACGAAATATGGTTGCTCTTGTAAATGTACTGGGCAGTTATACAGAATAGCTCATGAAGTTGAATCATCGTGATTACACATATGTATATTTTTGCTTTAGAATGATATTATGACGTCAGCAATGTTCGCTGCATATATGCACATTTATACATTATATACATACATATATACATATATATATTATATATATACATGCACGTCCATATGTGTGCGTGCGTATGTATGTTTGTGCGTGTTTGTCGTCCTTGGGAAGGCCGACTCCCACACCTTGACCTCGGGGTGTAAATTTATCTCCCCACCCTCACCCCTGGGGTGACGTGATGGCCTGGGGAGAGGGGGGGGGATGGATACACGATACATGAACATTCATTATCATCAGTTTCATTGCTAGGACGGTTACGAATAGAAGTGCAGAGGTAACTATTAAACTTTTTCTAGTGTTAGACCCATCCTTGACTATGCGGTACAGTTTTGGTCTCCATCTTATAGAATGGACATAAATTCACTAGAATCAGTACAGAGGAGAATGACCAAAATGATACATGGGGTCAGAAATTTACCTTACGAAGAGAGGCTTCGGCACCTTAACACAAAAGACGCAGTTATCTAATAGAGGTGTTTAAGTGGATCAAAGGCTTTAACAAGGGTAACGCAAACAAGGTCATCATATTAAGACAACAGGGCAGGACTCGCTGTAATGGACTTAAACTGAACAAAAAATTAGATTTAAGAAGGAAATGTGCAAGAACTTGTTTACTAATAGGGTAGTCAACGAATGGAATAGATTTAGGAACCATGTAGTGAGCACTGAAACTATCGGTTGTTTTAAGAAACAGTTAAACAATTTTATGGATGGAGATGACAGGTGGTAATGGACATTAGACTGTCTTGCGTACGCCTTATGGTCTCTTGCAGTCTCCTTCATTCATATGTTCTTATGTTCTATTTATTAATTAATTTATTTTATTTTTACTGTTTAAGCGTTCGACTCGAACTGCTAGCTATTGACATTTGTATCACTTTTAAAAAAAAATTCTCCCAATATCCATGCTTTTCTGTGTCATTATGTGGGGGATATGCATGTTTTCGAATGGGGATAGTGGAGTATGGGACTCAATGTATCAATTCGGAGGAAGGGTGGGAGGGAGGGAGGGGGGGAATGGACTGACTCTATGGTGCTCCCAACCAGGTGGTGCCTCACAGTGCCATTTTGTTTTGACCAGCAGACGATCTCATTCTCTCTCTCTCTCTCTCTCTCTCTCTCTCTCTTTCTCTCTCTCCTTCCTCCCTCGTTCCATCTCCCCTCCGTAACCTCAGAGTACTTTTTTTTTTTTTTTTTAAGAACATTTCAAAGAGGAACTCATGACACTCGGCTAATAATATGTCCGAGTATATACCGGTATATATATATTATATATATATATAATATATATATATATATACATAGTCTGAGTTTATTCCTGACTAGTTTCGCATGAATGCTTCTTCAAAGTTATGCTTTGAAAAAGCATACCTGCGAAACTAGTCAGTGTTTCCCACTCCACTTACGTCAACCTGTCAGAATGTCTCAACATATATTATATATATATATATATTATAATAAAAAAAATAACCCCGTCCCTTCCGGAGGCGACTTTTACGTTCACATTTGGCCTCCACCAGTCGATTTTATTCAGCTGAGGGAAACCCCTTCGCAAATAAAGAGCTCTTTTCCAACGCAGGTGTGGGCTTTTAACTTTGTGGGGGCTTTGTATAACAAGCTCTTTTTTATTTTCTGCAGGCTACCAAAGTCGTGTTCTTCCAGAAACTATTTCTTCATTGGGCATTCGCACTTTTCTTCAGAGAATGAAAAGTACCTTTTCGAGTGGGCTTTTCCAGTCTTCTGGAAGACAGTTTCCAGCGGTTTGTCCCCGAAAGTTCTGTTCCTCTTGTGCGGCCTTTCCAGTCCCCGGGAGCACATTTTCCAGCGATTTTCCCCCAAGAGATCTGAGTCTCTTCTATGGGCTTTCCAGTCCCCTGGAACATTGATTTCCCACAGATTTGTCTCCGAGAACTGCGAACCTCTTCGACGCCCTTTCCAGAGGGCGAGGTCACGTGGGCTGAGGCGATTTTTTGTGCTTTATCACCAAAGGGCTGTCCTTTGCCCATGGAGGACGGGGTAAAGACAACTTCGAAGCGGTGAAATGATGTTCAATGGGCACTGTTTTTCGAAATTATTTAAATTTTCATTTTTAGCAGTCTTCATCTGCACTCAAGAATGTAGAGTGCAGGCAATCCAGACTTTCATTATATTTTCTTACGGGCTTAAAACTTTCTGTACGTATTATGGGCTTTCCTTTTTCATTTTGCACTTTTTTTATATCCATTCCGGGCTTAGACTTTTCTCTTCTTTACTCTAATTATCTTTTTTATTTCTATTTTTTATTTTATTTCTTAGGGCCTTCTCGCGATTTTGAGGCCCTTTTTGGTGGCAGAACTTTCATCTGCCACCTTCCATCATTCCTTTTGGTTATGGAGAAGCGGAACATGTAGGGCTGGACGACAACAGCCAGCAGGAGCTCTTTGGGGCTCAAGACGATCAGTTTCCAGATTTCTGACCGTAGCACATCGTCCAGAGGAACTTGGTCTGGACGAGTGGGCATCCTCCTGGAACGTCGACAGAGCCTGCAGACGTGATGGAATGGGCTGTTGACCGTCAGGCACATCTTGTCGTCACAGACCCAATCCCTCGGTGGGCGTGTGGGCTTCTTGGGCCTCGGGAACCCGATGGGGAAGGACTCCCGAGTGCCACTCGATGGTGGAGGTGAGGGGACGTCGTCCTCGTTCCTCTTGACTCCCCCTTCTTTGCTCTTGTGTGGGCTTTCCTAGTTTAGGCTCTGTATCTCTGGCCCGTTCTTCACCGCAACCAGATGGTTGTCTCTCTTCACGAGGCTTCTTCTCGGTGAAGAGAGACGACAACGTTCCTGCGTTAGGCTCTTCTGGAAAGCTTTCCTCATATTGAGAATTGCTTTCCTTAGGTTCAATGGGCTCTTTCCTTTCTACATGGGGACCTTTTGTGCTCCCCGAGGTTCCTTTCGAGTCACGAAAGGACCTCCTCTTCTGGGGACTTGCGAGACTCTTAAGGAGCCTTCGGGAGCTTCCGAAGGGTTTCCTTGGGCTTTGAATTTAAAATACTCCAATAAGTTTCTTCGAGTCTCGTTCGGCCTATTACAAAGGACCTCATCCTCGAAGTGGATGAGGTCTTCCACTGGGACTTCCGCGTCCGAGCATTTGCATGTGCATGCGTGGATGCGGGAGAGGTCATGGAGGTAGTTGGAGTTCTCCAGAATGTCTGGAGAAACATCCATTAGGTTCTCTTGGAGACTGTAGGGGATGCGACCTTCCCCACGGGCCTTCAGGCCGGCGACCTCTGCTCGGAGGCGCTCGACCCTTTGGGCCAGGGCTTCCCTCTCCTCCTGGAGATGCGTTACCTCCTCCAGGAGGAGGTGCCTCTCCTCCTCCCAGCCGAGGGAGGAAGAGGTCTTCGTGACCTCGCCATGGAAAACGTTGTCGGTGACCTCTGATGTCATAATCCTTACCCGCTGGGCCAAGAGCGCCCTCGGGAGGGGCGACGCCCGCATCGCCCAATCGCCCAGTTCTAAGATCGGGCGAGTTGGTGGCTGGCCCTGCCTGGGTTGAGGTTCAGGTGGGACAAGAGGGGTAGCAGTAGGCTTCCTTGTGAAATACATTGTGTGTGTGAGTGTGTGTGTGTGTGTGTGTGTGTGTGTGTGTGTGTGTGTGTGTGTGTGTGTGTGTGTGTGTGTGTGTGTGTGTGTGTGTGTGTGTGTGTGTGTGTGTGCGCACGCGCTGACAATGGGGATAATGATGATGATGATGATGATAACTTTGATGAATAAGATGTTTTGATGATGATGATAATGAAGATAATAATGATGGTGATGAGGGTGATAATGATGATGATGATGTGATGATGATGATGATGATGATGATGATGATGATGATGATGATGATGATGATGATGATGATGATGATGATGATGATGATGATGATGATGACGATGACGACGATGGTGATGTTGATGGTGGTAAGGGTGATAATGATGGTGATGAGGGTGATAATGATGGTGATGAGGGTGATTATCATGATAATGATGATGATGGTGATAATGATGGTGATGGCGATGATGATGACTACATAATAAATGGCTTCAAAAATATGTCTGGCACTAACGTCACATCACACGAAGGAAAGCCGTCACCTTTGCCTTATGTGCTCGGACAGCTGGAATCTCCACAAACTCGTAAAGAAGAACCGGTTTACCCATACAGTGGTCAACGAATAGAATAGACTTAGTAGCCACTTAGTGAGCATATGACTTTTTTTATTTTTTATTTATTTTTTATTATTATTATTATTTTTTTTTTATGAGAAGATGAGATAACTTTATGGATGGAGGATGGCAGGTGGTAAGGGCCATGGTACTGCCTAGTGTAGGCCTTAAGGTCTCTTACGGAGTTGCCTAGTGCAGGCCTTATGGTCTCTTGCAGTCTCCTTCATTCTTATGTTCTAATGCAGTCTCTCTTCATTCTTATGTTCTTATGTAAAGTATGAACTAAGAGGAAATAGTTCATGTTCCCCAACCACCACTGCAATGAATCATTTCAGAATGCACCAGAGGACTTCATTCAGCTGGATGAAGGATCCAAACAACCCTTCTTTTGGAGAAAGAGAGAGAAAGAGAGAGAAAGAGAGAGAGAGAGAGAAACATACTTACTGGACTTTCCCTCGGCGTTAAGTAGATAACAAATCACAGATCTTACCTGCAATATAAAATAAATAAATTATTTAATAAATAAATGCATGAATAAAGAATAAGTAAATAATCATATAAAGTAATTGGTTAATTAATAAATATACAAATGATTTAATTGATTAATAAATAATAAATAAATACGTAAACAAATGAATAGATAAATAATTAAACGAACAATTAAATGAATATTGAATAAGAGAAATAAATGAATAAATAAATAAGATAAAAAAGAAGAGGAGGAGGAGGAGCGGGGAAGGGGGAAGGTGGAGGAGGCGGAAAGGGGAAAGTGGAGGCGGTGGGATAGTGGAGGAGGAGCTCGGAAGGGAGAAGAGGAGGAGGAGGAAGAGGAAGTGGGACGGGGATGGGAAGAGGAAAATACGGAATTTCTCTGGGTGGACCTCAAGGGCAAGAATAATTAACTTATTATTATTGGTGTCCTATATAGACCTCCTAACCTCAGCAGCATTGAGTACACTGACCCCCTGATTCAAGAACATTCGCCGGGCGTCCCAGTTCATAAATGTTGTGATCATGGGGAAATTGATCTATAGAAATATTGACTAGTAAGTTTTAGTTTGAGATAAGGAGGCCCATTTTTTTTATGTGGTACAATATAATTTCCTAAAACAAATGATTACCGATCCTACGAGGGGAGAGAATACTCTGGACATAATATAAACTAATAATCAGAACCTAACGAGGAACGTAAAAGTGGAAGATATTCTAGGTTCTAGTGATCAAGAAATAAGATTTAATATTATATGGGAAGAATTATATAGCACGAATAACGTTCCAGTACCTGGCTTGAGGAGAGCCAATTTCCATAAGATAAGGAAATATTTAGGACAACTGGTCACTTACGAGACCAACCCAGAGGACTAGGACAAGGTAAGATACACGGTCAGACCGGACGTCATTAGCGCAGTCAGATGTCGGACCACGGGGGGTAATATGCGTACCTTGGGTCAGGTCAGGTCAGCAATCTGGATGAAATATACAGTAACCTACCAACTTTGATTTTTGTTCCACAAAAGAGATTTATTTTGTGCAATCAAAATCACGTTATTCGTACTATTTAAGTCCTCCCATGTAATATTAAGTCTTATTTCTTGATGTTCGCTTGAGGGTAAATTTGAAATCTGCGACCAGTTATCGGAAAAATTTAATCAGTCGATAGTCACTGGTTTTGTGCCTATTACTTGGGGGCTAGCAAACGTTCCTATTTTCAAAAAGGGAGATAGATTGTTTACATGCAATTACAGGCCAATCGGTTTGACATCAGTTATAGGCAAAATGCTTGAATCAATAATAGCTAATAGAATCAGAGATCACATCGAGAGACAATTTGATTCATGACTCACGGTATGGATTCTCTAAGGCTAAGTCATGTGTAACTAATATTCTATCTTTTCACACTAATGTCTTCAAGGCGTCAGATAACAATGATAGTTACATTGTTATTTACCTTGACTTCAGCAAAGCGTTCGACAAGGTGCCCCACCACAGACTAATAAATAAAGTCAAAGCCCATGGCATAAGAGGAAAAGTGTTTGAACGGATTAGTGACAGAAAACAGCGATCATCATAAAAGGTGTAAAATCCAAATGAAATAGAGTTACTACTGGAGTTCCCCAGGACTTGGTTTTGGGTTCCTTTTTATTCATTATGTATAATATCGACTTGGACAATGGGATTAAAAGTGATGTTAGTATGTTTGCAGACGGCACTAAAACAGGACGCCATATTAGGGCAGGTGAAGACGTTGTAATACTGCAGGAAGATCTTGACAAATTGTTTGCATGATCGGGGAAATGGCAAATGAACTTCAAATATCTCAAAGTGCACTTTGTTAAACGTAGGTTTACACAACCCAGAAAGCGGGTATAGCTTAAGAAACACCATAAAAAAAGTGAAAATGACTTTGGTGTGTTAGTGAGTCCTGACCTTAAATCCAGGAACAGAGCTAACACAGCATTAGGATTTATTGCTAGGACATTTACAAATAAAAGTGCACAGGTACTTATTAAACTCTATCTGGCAAGAGTTAGACCCATCCTTGACTAAGCGGTACAGTTTTGGTCTCTATCATACAGAAGGGATATTAATTCACTGGAATAAGTACAGAGAAGAATGACCAAAATGATACATGAGCTCAGAAATTTACCTTACGAAGACAGGTTTACGCACCTTAGCTTACACTCTGGTAAGACAGAGTGCGGAGTGATATAACAGAGGTGTTCTGGTGGATCAAAGGCTTTAAAAATGGTGACACAAACAAGGTCATCATATTAAGACAACAGGGACTCGCAAGAATGGGTTAATATTCGACAAATTTAGATTTAAGAAGAAAATAGGCAATAACTGATTTATTATTAGGGTCGTTAACGAATGGAATGGATTTACCAACAATGTAGTGAGCTCTGAAACCTTTGGTTACTTTAAGAGAAGGTTAGATAACTTTATAGTTGGTGATGATGGGGGTTGACCGACTATTGAGCGCAAGACAAATGAGCGCCGACAATTGAGCGCCGAGTTCTGAACGCAAGACAATTCAGAGCAGTGATATCTGAGCGCCGACATTTGAGCGCCATAATTTCAAAATAGTTAAAATCTTTACAGATAATATGTAAGAAAAATAAGAGATTCAGACATTAAACATACAATATACAGACACATACATACATACATACACACACACACACACACACACACACACACACACATATATATATATTGTGGTTGAAATCAACTGCACTAGTTGCTTTAACAATCTTCAAGACTGTATTCTTTAATTTGGAGAATACTTTCCTATTAGCAACTGAGAGGGACTGGAAGTAGTCATTCATGGCTCTCAAAAGAATATACGCAGTGTATGCCAACTGGTATATTTTTGCATAGTAATAGTATTCAGTAACTATTGACTCCACCGAAACTATAGTTTTTCGCCTCGTCGTGAGGCGTCTTCAGGGTGAGGACTGCTTTGTAGGATGCTCTGTTATGTTTGCAGACCCGACCCAGTTGCCCACCCCTCCCAAGGAGAAAATCACCGTTTACCACCAAAATTCTTTTCATGATCGGTACCGCGAGGAGTGTGATGCCCTTAGGAATATCATCAAGAGAGGAGTCACCCCAACCAACAGAAATGCCATCATAGACTTGAAAATATTCTGCAAACCTAACCTCATTAGTTCCCTGATTATGAGGAATAGCACGGCGCCCAGGGCCCCAAGTGAGGCTACCACCAATGTTGTTTACAAATTTTCATGTCAGGAGGGCCGCTATGACGGCTCCAGCACATACATTGGTAGGACCTCCTCTACACTGCGACGTCGACTACAATCCCATAGAAATCAGGGGTCAATTTTCCAGCATTTCACTGAATTACATAACATGAAGCCTCCTCTAACGGAAATTCTTCACAAGCAATCTGCCTTCAGGAAGCTGCAGATTGCAGAAGTAGTATCTATTACTTGCCAGCGCCCTACCATCAACATACAGCAAGCTGCCGATTTTATTCTCCCTTCCGCGCGCCCTCTGAAGAATAACCCCCTCCAGGAACAACAAGCCCTTAGACAGCAGCAGCCCCACGAACAAGTGAAACATGTCCAGCTAATTAATCAGCGCCTAGGAGCAATAACTAGAGCAACAGCAACTCAGGCCAGAGCTTCCAGACAAAATCCCACCTCCTTGGCTCCCGGACAAAATCCCACCCTCTTGGCTCCCAGACAAAATTCCACCCTCTTGGCTCCCAGACAAAATCCCACCCTCTTGGCTCCCAGACAAAATTCCACCCCCTTGGCTCCCGGACAAAATCTCATGCGGCCCCTCTCGGCCAATGAGGAGCCAGTATTCCGCCTGAGCTAGGCAGGCTGAGCCTTATAAGCCAGCCCATCCAACCAGCGGTCATTATTCGTTGGGAGACCTTTCAACATAACAGAGCATCCTACAAAGCAGTCCTCACCCTGAAGACGCCTCACGACGAGGCGAAAAACTATAGTTTCGGTGGAGTCAATAGTTACTGAATACTATTACTATGCAAAAATATACCAGTTGGCATACACTGCGTATATTCTTTTGAGAGTCATGAATGACTACTTCCAGTCCCTCTCAGTTGCTAATAGGAAAGTATTCTCCAAATTAAAGAATACAGTCTTGAAGATTGTTAAAGCAACTAGTGCAGTTGATTTCAACCAGAATTGCCTTAGAGAAAACCTGTGCCCCAGAAATATATATATATATATATATATATATATATATATATATATATATATATATATATATATGTGTGTGTGTGTGTGTGTGTGTGTGTGTGTGTGTGTGTGTGTGTGTGTGTGTGTGTAATAAATTCTGTTACTCTGAGTCCAGTGTTTTGAAATTTTCTGATAACATGGCTCCTGGACTCCAGCTCTTTACGAACATATATATATATATATATATATATATATATATATATAATATATATATATATATATATGTATATGTATATATATATTCGTAAATAGCTGGAGTCCAGGAACCATTTTTGTGGGAGAAAGTATACGCTGGACTCGACGTTGACGAACGTCGAGTCCAGCGTATAATTTCTCCCACAAAAATATATATATATACATATATATGCAATGGAACCTGTGGAATAGTTTGTGCTTTTACTCAAATTTTCCCACAGCAGGTAAGCAAAAGGTGTGAGAAGCAAATAAATTAATCATGTTTCATTTCAATCCCGGCCTACCTTAGACGTACCTGCACGTTTTATTAAACTACATAAGGTGGGGGTTTTCCAATCACATTTGTATTCAATGTTGAATAAAAAGAGTATGTGGAATGAATTATTAATTGTAAAACAGGATGAAAAGTAAATAATTATGAATGATTATTTTTTATTTATTTCAGTTCACAGAACCCATGAAATGGAGAAGATGACATCGTCCAAAGGAAAAGAAAATATATTACACGAAGGGTACTCTTACAGACTTGACAGAGTGCTTAAGAATGGCAAAGAGTCATGGCGTTGTGTAAATGGGAAGTGCAAAGGAAGGATACATGTTTTTGGAAATGAATGCACATCTGCCAGTGATCACGATCCTGCAAAGTCAGCAGTTGGATTGATTATCAATGATGCGGCAGCGCGAAAGGGCAGCAGCACCAAATGATCCACCAAGGCGAATCATTCAGGAGACCCAAATTAATTTGCATCCTGAAGTAGTTCCTGTTCTTCCTACGTATCCCTTCAGTAATATAGGGGAAATAGATATACCTCAAGAACTTGTTTACACATATGCTGGCGAAAATTTTCTTGCATATTAGCCTCCAGAAGTAGAAATTTGGTTTTATAAACTGTATTTAGGTATCTTATGGTTTTTATGTATATTTCATGTTATTTTACATTATGGTATTTATTGGTTTTATAAAATGTTTTAGGTATTTTATGGTAATTCCAATATGAATAAAAATTTAAGCTTTCACATTTCTGTTTTTACATGATTTTGTTTAAATATAATTTTATTTATATCTCATAACTGTATTTTGAAATTATGGCGCTCAAATATTACTGCGCTCAATTGTCTTGCGCTCAAAAGTCGGCTCACGGATGATGGGTGGTAATGGACATGGAACGGTCTAGTGTAGGCCTTATGGTCTCCTGCTCTGCTTCTCCCTCCTTTCAACCACCGTCTTATCTCTGCTTGCCTCCCCTCCTCCCCCTTTTCCTCCTCTCTCCCTTCCGGGGGGGCTCCTCCGCTTTTTTTGGCGCGTGGACTCACGTGCGGGATGGGGGGAGGGGTAGGTAGGAGGAGGAGTAGGAGAGGGGTGGTGGACCTTTGGCCTCCTCTTTTTTTTTTTTTTTTTTTACTTAACATTTCTAAGGGAAACCGGCGGTTAAAAAACGACTCTCTTAACCGCGTCACTCCCGATGGTGACTTTTAGGTTTTTATTCGGCTGAGGGAAACCTCTTCGCAGTCAAAGAGCTCTTTTCCAAGGCAGTTATGGGCTTTCAACTGTTTTTTACTGTTTCTTTGGGCTTTAAATCAGAAGCTCTTTTTTCTGCAGGCTCCTGAAGTCTTCTTCTTCCAGAAGCTGTTTCTTCATGTGGGCATTCGCGCTTTCCTTCGGAGAATAAAAAGCGTGTTTTCGAGTGGGCTTTTCCAGTGTACTGAAAGACAATTTCCAGCTAATTGTCCCCGAGGGTTCTGTTCCTATTCTGTGG
>NC_134815.1:4602723-4605223 GCF_046742065.1 Oratosquilla oratoria | reverse complement strand
TAGGGTATTGTTACTAGTGGAGTTCCCCAGGGCTCGCTTGTGGGTCCTTTATTGTTCAGAAATAGGACGCTATATTAGGTCCAGGAAAGACGCCGCGATACTGCAGGAATATCTTGGAAAATGGTTTGCATGGTCGGAGAAATGGCAAATAAACTTTAATATCTCAAAGTACAGTGTGTTAAACGTAGGTTTACACAAGGTAGAAAACAGGTACAGCTTAAGTAACACCATTTATGAGAAAACGCAATGCGAAAAATACTTTGGTGGGATAGTGAGTCCTGACCTTAAATCCAGGAACACTGCTTTAGTGTTAATAACAGAGCTAACAGAGTATTTGGAGTTATTGCTAGGACGTTTACAATTAAGAGTGCAGAGGTATTAACTCTATCTGGCTATAGTTACACCCATCCTTGACTATGCGGTCCAGTTTTGGTCTCCATCCTACAAAATGGATGTTAATTTACTGGAATCAGTACAGAAGAGAATGACCAAAATGATACATGAATTAAAAAAAATTACCTTACAAAGACAGTTTTAGACACCTTAACTTACATTCTCTGAAAAGACGTAGAGTGCGGAGTGATCTAAGAGGTATTCAAATGGATCAAGGATTTTAATAATGGCGATTTATGCAAGGTCACCATATTAACACAGTAGAACAGGACTCATAGTTGTGGGTTTAAATTGGACAATTTTAGATTTAAGAAGGAAATAGGCATGAACTGGTGAACGAATGGAATAGACTTAGTAACAGTGTAGTGAGCACTGAAACCATTGGTTGTTTTAAGAGATTCTTAGATAACTTTATGGATGGGGGTGATAAGTGGTAATGGACAAGAAACAACCTAGTATGGGGTTTATGGTCTCTTGTATTCTTCTGTTTCTCCTTCATTCTTTTTTGTTTCAGCCACCGTCTTTTCTCTGCCTCCTCCCTCTTCGTCTTCCTTCCCTCTCCCTCCCGGGGGGATCCTCCGCTCGTTTGGCGCGGGGACCCACGTGAGGGACGGGAAGTGGGGGAGGAGGAGGGGGGACCCTTGGCCTCCTTTCTTCACTAAATTGGGCGCCTTTCTAAAGGTCCTCATATTTCCAAACGCAGAATCCGATTGTACTTTTTAATTATTTCTTATTATTTTTATTGTTTTTTAACTGGAGGACATTTCTAAGGGAAACCTGTGACACTCGAGCGGTTAAAAAACATCTCTCTTAACCGTGTCACTACCGAAGTTGACTTTAAGGTTTTTATTCGGCTGAGGGAAACCTCTTCGCAGTCAAAGAGCTCTTTTCCCAGGCAGTTATGGGCTTTCAGTTGCTTTTCCCCGTTTCTTTGGGCTTAAAATGAGAAGCTCTTTTTTCTGCAGGCTCCTGAAGTCTTCTTCTTTCAGAAGCTGTTCTCTCATGTGGGCATTCGCACTTTCCTTCGGAGAATAAAAAGCGCATTTTCCAGTGGGCTTTTCCGGTCTACTGGAAGACAATTTCCAGCGGTTTATCCCCGAGAGTTCTGTTCCTCTTCTGTGGCCTTTCCAGTCCCTTGGAACTTATTTCTCTCCAGGAGCTACGTACCTCTTTGGTGCCCTTCCCAGAGGGTGAGGTCACGTTCACAGAGGCAGGGGTCGGGGGTAAAGACGTACTCGCAGCGATGAACCAAGGTTGAACGGGCATTGTTTTCGTTCTGATATTAAATGAAATTTCTTTTCAAACACTTTCTGTTGGCACTCATGGCCGGGCAGGGCTGATAATCCAGACTTTCAGTATTTCTGGGACTTCAAACTTTCTGTATGCTTTCTGTGGGCTTTCCTTTATACTTTGATTTTTGAACACTTTCCGGGCTTACATTTTTTCATTATTTTATTCATTTCTTATTTCTTCGGAGCCATCTTTGGTCGCAGGACTTTCACCTGCCACCTTCCATCTTTCCTTTTAGTGATGGAAAAGAGGAACAAATAGGGCTGGACTACTATAGCCAGCAGTAGGTTCTCGGTGCCAAAGATGATTAGTTTCCACTCTTCTGACCGGAGCACGTCGTCCAGACGTACTTTGTCTGGTCCGATGGGCTTTCGTCTGGACCGACGGCAGAGCCTGCAGATGTGGTGGTAAGGGCTATTGGTTGTCAGGCAGGTCTGGTCATCACAGACCCAATCCTGCGGTGGGCGTTGGGGCTTCTTGGGCTGCGGTATACCTGTGGGAAAGTATTCCCGATTGCCACTCGAAGGGGGAGGTGAAGTGGCGGCATCCCCGTCCTCCTTGTCTCCCCCTTCGAAAGGATCATCCCATTCTTGGCTTTCCTTCTTTGAGCTTTTCATATTCGTCCCATAACTTACCGCGACGTGAAGTGTACGTCTCTTCACGAGGATTAAACCCTACGAAGAGAGATAATGTTCTTGTAATGCGCTTTTCTGAAAAGCTTTTCGGGCATTCACCATCGCTTTCTTCAGGTTCCAGGGGACCTTCTCTTTCTAAATGGGGATCTTATATCTTCCCCGCGTTTCCTTTCGAGTGAAGA